>NC_090748.1:22821243-22846243 GCF_036898095.1 Palaemon carinicauda | reverse complement strand
CCTACAGCCCTTTCATAGAAAGGGAAGGGCGGGTCCATCAGGACGACATGGCCATCTCACCCAAAAATAGATTTTTCGCTTCGCTCAAAATCCGTTTTTTGGGCTCAAGCCATGTCGTCCTGATGGAAGTATACCAGAGCATTACTGTATCAGTGGATTCTCAGAACGTGCCGTACTCCCCGGAGGTATTTCCCCGGTCGACTAGACCTAGAGACCTAAGATGTTACCGTTATACATCTTTTCAACTAACCACAAACCATGTTAGAGCTTCCTGCCCCCTACAGGGAAGAGTCCTACTAGACTCTGGAAAAGTCTCGAAGAGTACATATACCTATGTATGAATACCAGGCAAGCCAATATAGTGGTCTCACCCTATATTAAGTAAAGCATAGTTTGTAAAGAACCACTGCGTCAATATGAAATATCGACCAGTTCTCCGCACAATACTTGTATTGGACAAAGGTTTATGTCCGCATAGGAGGAAACTTGTAAATCCGCCACCGTCCCCTTATGAGATGGAGTCCTCCCGCTAAGGGAAAGCATAAACCAATGCAACATTAGCTTGCATAAAGGAACAATCTATTAGAATTATCCCAGATAAAAATACATAGAATGAATGCTCAATTATACCAATAAATTGACACAGGTGAAGGAGACGCAAGGTTCTCAAGAACAAGTTTATTGACAGACAATAAATAGAGAGGTTAACAACAATTGAATATATATATATATATATATATATATATATATATATATATATATATATATATATATATATATATATATATATATATATATATATATATATATATATATATATACATATATATATATATATATATATATATATATATATATATATATATATATATATATATATATATATATATATATATATATATATATATATATATATATATATGTATATATATATATATATATATATATATATAAGAAGAGGATAACCAAAACTTTAAGCATAAGTATGATAGTAAACAGAACTTGTTTATCTGAAAGAAAAAACATTATTGCCACTTTTAACATACCGAGGTATCAAAGTCATAAAAGTCTGTATTACTAATCAATCACATTAGCGTTAGAAACGCTCGGCACACATGTCTGCACTTATGCTAGGTTCACCTTTGGAAATGGAACAGTCAACGTGGGCAACTCAGTGCCCTCACTTAGTTTGTAGCACAGTATGTAACTACACACTCACCCTGGAATTAATCGTCCTAATTAAAACCACTGTTCCTCGCAGAGTTAAACAGCAGGGTTAACGACGCGACCCACTGCTACCACAGATCTCTTTAGTTGCTCCACTTGCTTCGCATAGTGGCGAAAGAACACTCTGGAAGACTTCCAGCCAGTGTATGAACGAAGATGTTCAAAATCCATACAATTAAAGAAATTTAAGGATGAGGCAACTTTCCTCGGATCGTGACCTGCGGGTGTACTGTCAGGATCCGCTCTGCGAATAAAATATGTGATTTTCGCCCTGAGTTGATTCAGAGATAAATTTGAGCCTGATGTTTCTCCCCTGAATAGTTGACCACCCTTGAAGTCTGAAGTTCTACGAAGATAGACCTTTAGGCATTCTACTGGACATAGAGATGCATCTTCTTTCAGAGGGCAGATTCTCCAGGGACCCCACCTGTTGGTGGGTAACTCATTCTTGGCGAGAAACGTAGGATCCGGAAACAGGTTCAGTTCTCCCCCATCTAGGAACTGAACACGACCTCCCTCTCTCGAGAGGGCTAAAATCTCACTAACCCTGGCCCCGGACGCGAGTGCAAATAGGAAAATAACTTTTTGGGTCAAATCCTTTAACGCACACTCCTCATTGCTCAACAGAGAAGCGAAATGAAGAACTTTGTCTAAAGACCATGAAATGGGCTTTGGAGGTGCTGAAGGTCTGAGCCTAGCGCAAGCTTTCGGAACTTTATTAAAGATCTCGTTAGCGAGGTCGACCTGGAAGGCATATGGAATGGGTCTTGTCAAAGCAGACTTACACGCCGAAATCGTGTTAGCTGCCAACCCTTGACCATGGAGGTGGATGAAGAAAGATAAGCAGAAGTCCGTCGAGATCTCCTGCGGATTCTTTGCCTCGACAAAGGCCACCAATTTTCTCCAAGAGGACTCATATTGCCTTCTAGTAGATTTGCACTTATATTCCTCTAGGAAGTCTATGCTGGCTTTCGAAATCCCGAAACGCTTTCTCACCGCTAGGGAGTGAAAATCATGAGCTGCAGGGTCCGGGTTTTCTGTAATGAAGCGCTGACAGTCGACATCTGGACTCGCTGGGTCAGAACTGGATCTGGTAGCGGTAGAAACTTCAACCGTAGTTCCAATGCCAGGGGGAACCACACGCTGTTCGGCCACTTGTGGGCCACTATTGCCGCTACCCCCTTGAAGGATCTCAGTTTGTTGAGGACCCTCAACAGAAGGTTGTGAGAAGGGAACAGATAAATCCTGGACCATCTGTTCCAGTCGAGGGACATCGCGTCCACTGCTTCCGCTAAGGAGTCCTCGTACGGGGACACGTACAGGGGCAACTTTTTGTTGTCTTTCGTCGCAAAGAGGTCTATCTGCAGTTCTGGGACCTGACTCAAGATGAAGGAGAATGATCCTGCGTCTAGGGACCATTCCGACTCTATCGGTGTGAGCCTGGATAGAGCGTGTGCTGTCACATTGCGGACTCCTTGAAGGTGAACTGCCGACAGGTACCACTTCTTCTTTTCCGCCAATCGGAAGATGGCCAACATCACCTGGTTGAGAGGTGGTGACCTTGATCCTTGTCGATTCAAGCATCTCACAACTACCTCGCTGTCCAGCACCAACCTTATGTGGATCGAGTGACGCGGGGAGACTTTCTTTAAGGTAAGGAGCACTGCCATAGCTTCTAGAAAGTTTATGTGAAAGGTCTTGAATAGCTTGGACCAAGTCCCCTGGACTTCTTTCCGATGAGAGTGACCTCCCCATCCCTCCTTCGAGGCGTCTGAGTGAATTGTCACGGACGGAGGAGGTGGCTGAAGAAGAACCGACTTCTTTAGATGTCTGGCTTGGGACCAAGGCCTGAGAAGAGTACGTAGATGAAGCGGAACTGGTCTTCTCAGATCTCTTCGCGCGTTTGATGCATAACTTCTCCAAACTCCGGTTGCATCTTTTAGCTGTGCTCTTAGCACCGGGTCTGTCACCGAAGCAAACTGGAGAGAACCCAGTACTCTCTCCTGTTCGCGTCTTGATATCCTTTCGGAATCTAGAAGTCTCTTGACAGAACCCGATATCTCCTTCCTTTTCTTCACCGGGATGGAGAAACGGTGTGACATTAGGTCCCAGTGGATTCCCAGCCACTGGAACTTTTGAGATAGAGAAAGTCGAGACTTGTTTCTGTTGATCTTGAAGCCTAGATACTCTAGGAACTGGATCACTTGAATGGAAGCTTGCAAGCATTCTGTCTTGGATGCTGCCCACACCAGCCAGTCGTCCAGGTAGGCTACTACCTGAATTCCCTTTAGGCGTAATTGTTTGAGAGCTACGCTCGCAAGCTTTGTGAAGATCCTTGGGGCTATATTTAGCCCGAATGGCATGGCTCTGAAGGCGTATAGTCTTCGTTGTAGCTTGAACCCTAGGTAGGGGGAGAGTCGACGGTTGATTGGAACGTGCCAATAGGCGTCTGAAAAGTCTATGGAGACGGTATATGCCCTCTTGGGCAGTAAGGTCCTTATGTGTTGCAGTGTTAGCATCTTGAACTTGCAGTTCACTATGAACTTGGTGAGTGGCGACAAGTCCAGAATGACTCTGAGTTTTTCCGAGTCTTTCTTGGGAACACAAAACAGCCTCCCTTGGAATTTGATGGACTTCACCTTTCGGATCACTTTTTTCTCCAACAGTTCTTGGATGTACTCCTCCAGAACGGGGGTGGAGTGTTGGAAAAACCGAGGGCACGGGGGTGGAGTGCTGTACCAGCTCCAGCCCATTCCATTCTTGAGTAGGCTGTGGGCCCAGGGATCGAAGGTCCACCGATCCCGAAAATTCTGAAGTCTCCCTCCTACCAGCACCATCTCACTTTGACTGCCGTCCAGAGGTCTTGCCTCCCTGACCCCGACCACCCCTAAATCCCCTTCCCCTTGAGGGGCGCCTAGACGAGCCTCTGGCTGCTCCTCTAGGCTTCGCTCGAAAGGAAGTTGTCTGCCCTTCGAACGTTGGGTTGAATGCCGTGGACTGTGTCGACACGGCCTGGGGTACCCACTGGAATGTGGTCGGGGTTTGTGCCACCATCTGGGACACTGAAGGCAATGGCAATTGCTGTTGCTGTTGCTGTCTAAATGGCTTGGCTGGCCGAGACGGTAGCCTAGTCCTCATAGTCTTCCTCTTTGGTTGGGGACCCTCATCAGGGGAAGACTTTCTCTTGATAGCCAGGCCCCACTTCTGGAGAAGGTTTCTATTCTCCGTGGCGGCCTTATCAACAACTTCTTTGACCAATTCGCTAGGGAAAAGGTCTTTGCCCCAAATGTTGGAGGAGATTAGTTTCCTTGGCTCGTGCCTCACCGTAGCCGAGGTGAACACGAACTCCATACAAGCTCTCCTCGCCCTGACGAAGCTATAAAGATCCTTCGTCACTGTGGCCAGATGAGTCTTGGCCACTACCAGGAACATTTCATGGACCTTGGGGTCACTTGCCATCGTCTCAAGAGTGGTCTGAAGAGACATTGAGGCAGCCAGTCTTTCTTTTGCCTTGAGCTCTCTCCGCAAAAGAAAGTCAGACAGCTTAGGGAGGTTCTCACCGAACTGACGTCCGGCAATATCAGCCTCCAACTTCCCGACTGAGAAGGTAAGATGGACGTCCTTCCAGTCCTTGTGGTCCATAGGTAGGGCCAGCGACAAGGGTTTACACTCCTCCAGGGAGGGGCAAGGCTTGCCGGCCTCGACTGCTTTTAATACAGCCGCAAACCCTTTCTGTAAAAAGGGGAAGGCTCTAGCAGGAGAGGACACAAAGGAAGGGAGCATCTTACTCAATGCAGCTACCTTTGAGTTCGTGAAGCCCCTCTCTTTCATCGAAGATGAAAGCAAAGCTTGAGCCTTAGCATGGTCCATCACTATGACCTCCTTCGGCTCTGTCTCCTCCTTTGAAGCTGGTTCCTTCCTCAACCGCACATAACAGTCCGGATATGACCCCTTGCTGGGCCAGAATTCCACCTCCTCTAGGGGAACTGAACCCAACTTATCCGACATGACGATCTTTCCAGTCGTCATCGGCATGTGTTCAGCATATCTCCACGGGTTAGTATCTGAGCACAAGGGAAGGTCTTTCACATTGAGCCTTTTCTGGGGCCCATGTGATGCTGCAAGCCTCTGCATCTGCAGTTTCATTGCATCCGCCTTCTCATTATTCTCCTTCTGCATTTGTTGGATCATTCCAACAATGGAGGAGAGGGCCTGTCCCAGCTCTACTGGGAGAGCGGACGATGTTGAGGGAATAGATTCAGGGATCTGAACCGGAGCAGCCGACACCTCGTCGGCCTCTTCCTCTACAACGTCTGGGGCTTGAACTTCATCCTAGGCTCCTGCCAGGAGGTCTTCCTCCAGACGCTCGGACACGTCTGACATCCTGTCGTCCAACTGGATGTCTTGCAAGGCGACCGCGACTTCAGCATCCACCTGGATCTGAACTTGGGGGATCTCCTCTTGAGGCTGGGGAATCACTGCATCAGCTGATGCCCTAGGGAAAAGGTAAGCCCTCATCTTCTCACTTGGAAGATAAGTTCCAGAGGTGTTCTTCTGGAAGCCCCTTACCCAGGTACGAAGCTTCTCCCTTGCTATATCCCTTGATTCCGCCGTCCTAGGGGAATCAAAAGCCCCAGTAATCAGGTTAGAGCACATTTCCATGAGTATCAAGTGAACTACGTATCACTGGATATGCACAGTTTAGCATAACAAATCAGAAAGGAAAGACACACACTTGTGTTTCCCGCACAACCAATTGTTGCAGCCTTCCAGATAATAAAATCGTATGGTTAATCTGTCCTAGAGTAACCAATGAAAAGTTTCCAGAGGAAACAGGTGTAGCTCACACCTAAGGTATGATTTTAAAATACCGGATAATAGACAAGAAAGAACTCACTTTCTTATCTGTAAGGCAACACCAAAGGGCTGTGCAAGACAACACAAAAGTGTTAGAACACACAGTGTTGTACCAATACTATACTATAGTTTTCTTCCTACAGTATATGTTATACTGAAGAATACTGGTACAGTATAGAAGGTAATGCGCCATAACTAGCTTTAAAGTATACTACTTAACAGCTATAAGGCGGCAGAACGCTGGTTCAAATGCAACAGCCAATGTCGGCCGGCAATGACTGCCGGCCGGCAACTACACAAGGTAGCACCCGGCTGCCGGCCACTGCTCATAGCAACCGGCAGACAAGGGCTTGACAATAGCCGGCCGGCAAAGGTAAACAACCGATGCCGGCCAGCAGCAAAAGAACCAGAGGACTATGACTGCCCGGCTGCCGGCCTCATAGGCCGGCAGCCGGGTCGGGTACAGCACTAGAAGAAAACAGAATGGATGCCGGGATAAGAGAGTATACTACCCCCAAGCCCGGCAATCCGAAAGAGTGCATATAAGGAAGGGGAGAATCTAATTCAGGCTTCCTGACCAATGCCGTCTGGCTCTACATGCAGACATGGATGAGGGACCAAGGGAGGTTCGGGCAGCACTCAAAGCAGAAGAACTTTGCCGGCCGGCACACTCTGCCGGCCGGCAAGGGACTGAGTCAATTCCACATCCTAACCTATCCTAGGTCCAGATGTAGAATGACGTACAGTACTGTAATGGCTAGGCCATTACAGAGAGAGAGGGGGAAGGGACAAAGAGGGTCCTACCAACCTTGCTTTAGTGAAGAATCACCCGCAGCCAAGAAAACTCATCTTAGCCTAAGGGAGATCCAAGGAGGGAGGGCAGCAATACTTGCCAACCCCCACTGAACCAAAGCAAGGAAGGTGTTGCTACTCCCAGGGAAAGGATCTTATCCTCCCACCGACAACAGCAACAAGGACTAGTCTGCTAGATCACAAAAGAAGGAATCATCTCGTACAGAAACCTTCGTCAGTGACCTAAGGAGGCTAAGCCTCCTATGTCTGCGTCAGGCTAGCGAGGGAGACTCTACCCCAAGCCAGACAAACACAGACTCACACTAAAAACTCTGATGTTCTGTCCCTCTCTGAAGCCAGACTTACTGGAACAGGGAGGTACAGTAACACCCCAGTATAGTTGTATCGAAAGTTAATTCAGATAAACCACTAGGGTTAAGCCCAAGGCTTAAACAGAGGGAAAGGGATTGCATACCTTCTCCGAAGAAAAGAAAGCAACCGGGGAGTATGAGAAAGTATACTAAGGCTCCATAGGCAACTTAGCCTAGGCACCAAGAGAATTGATTACCTAAATCACCGAAACTCACTCGTATACTATCTTGGAAATAATCAATAAAAATCTTAAATGAATAAAAAACTGCCTAAAGCTTCAATAAAAATTTAAAAACACTCGGAAATCCAAAATCATGCAGGAAAGTACTAGGGCCAAACGACTAGGCTACATGGCCTAGCGTAGGCCAGAGTTGGCGAATACTTCGCCAAAACAAAAATACTAAAAGCACGAGAAAGGAAATCCTATGTAACGCTAAATAGCTAAAATTTATTAAAGCAAAACCACCGGGAACGTCGCTCTGGCTAACTAAAACTCATACCTAGCGAGTGACAGCGTCCAGGACGCCTCCGGTAGGCAACGGCTCTTGTAACAAAGATTATTACTATTAATCACTTTAAAATTTACCAAGAGCCTACATTTATACATAAAAGAAATGGTACTCAACTTATCAGAGGCAGACGAAGTTGAAGAAGCCATGAAAAGATGATTAAATCCAAGATTTTGCGAGAAACACAGGAAAAAACACCGAGTTGTTAAGCTACGCAAAAAGGAATACAGATGGCGCCAGGATCGGCGCAATGCACGCTTACGAAACGGGAGAAGAGAGAGCCTTGGGAACGGCTCCCCTTTTTCTTTCTCGTTTACGTTTTCTTGCCAATTGACCCCTTCGATGTGTTATCTCTGTTCGGGGTGCAGATTGCCATGTGGCGTGTCAAGAATACGTCCTCTGATATGTTGCGATATCCCTTTCCTTAGGGATATTCGCTCCAGGAGTTAGAATTCTGGGTAACTTAAGGTAAATTCTCTGGGAATATCGCCGTAGTTGTAATATACCCTAGGAAGCTACCCTATAGGAACTTCCATCAGGACGACATGGCTTGAGCCCAAAAATATATATATATATATATATATATATATATATATATATATATATATATATATATATATATATATATATATATATATATATATATATATACACAGTGTATATTCAGGAAGAACAGTTGGAGTTGCAAGAGAAGGGGTTGGAATAATAATGACACCAAGAGCAGAAAAGGGACTAACTGAATGCAGAGCTGTAAATATCAGATTGCTACTTACAAAGTTTCAATGAAAGCAATGCAATATGAATAATATAGTTTGTTATGCACAAACAAATGGTTCCTCAGAAGAAAGGAAATATGGATACTATGAAAAACTGTAGAGTGTGATAGATGAGATCCCAGAGAGAAATAAGGAAAGTGTTTGTTGTGACATCAACACTAAAGTTGGAAGGACTAATCTAGGTAAAGAGAATGTATTAGGTGTTAAAGGGCTTAGCGACGTTGCAAATGAAAATGGAGTACATTTTATAAGTTTTTGTTCAACAAACAATCTTGTTATTTGACTTCACCGTGTGGCAATTACAAAAATAGGATAGATCATAGGGCCATTAATAAAAACAGAAGGAAGACACGGAAATGAATGAAGCTACAGAGTTGCAGATACTGGTAGTAATCACAAGCTCCTTGGTGCCACACTGAGATTAAAGCTGAAAGTACCCAACATAAATGTTGATAGAATACCTAGGTTTGATACAATTAAGCTTCTAGAAGATGAACACACAGAAACAATGGTTATTGAATGTAGCAGTCGATTTGCAGTCTTAGAGACTGTAAGAGACGAAGAACAGACAACTAATGAAGAATGGTGAGAAAATAAGAACATCTGTCAGTCAGTTGATAGTGAAGTTTTAGGACATGCAATCACAAGGAGAAAACCATGGATATCAAATGATACTCGTAATACTATAAAAAGGAGACAAAGACAGGAATAGATTGCTGAAATTTTCCGAGGAAATAATGAAAATTACAAGGTAGAGCAAGCTAAGTATTCCAGTATTGATAGTAAGATCAAAAGAAAAGCCAGGAATGACTGGAGAGAGTGTTTAGACAGGAAAGAAAATGAAGCTGACAAAGCTATGAATTAAGAGACTGGCTATGATGTAAGAGTTACTCATAGAATTATCAATGATATTTCTACTGAGGCAAAGAAGAAGAAACATATACTCATCAAAAAGAGAGATGGCTCTGTTATAACAACAGAAGATAAAGAAAGACAACTTTGGATGAAACACTTTAGTCAGGTAACGAATAAGAGACATGAATGGAATAATTTGATTAATATACCTGAAGATAAGGAAGATATTGATGTGTCCATGAATGAATTCATTGTGTTTGAAGTCGAAACTACTATTAAAAAACTGAAGAGATGGAAAGTTCCTGAATACGATGGAGTAAGTGCTGAGATAATTTTGGCCGAACTTGAAGTGACTTCCAGACTACTTACAAGATTATTTTATAGAATATGGCATGAAGAGACAAAACCTGATAAATGGGAGCTAGGAGTGTTAGTGAAAAACTGACTAATTGCAATAATTACAGAGGCATCACACTTTCGTCAGTTGTCATGAAAATATACAGTATACGAGAGAGAAAGATTGATAAAAAGCTGAGATGTGAACCAGCAGGATTTCGAAAAGATAAAAGTTGTACTGACCATTTTTTTTTCATTCTAAGGCATGTTATAGAGCAATGTGTAGAATATAGAAATCTACTTTTGATGGCATGTGGACTATGAAAAACCCTTTGATAGTGTTCTCCGGCTGATTTGGTGGAGAGTCCTGCGTTATTATGAAGTTCCTCTTGAAAATAAATTCTATTAAGTCAGTTCATGAGCATAGCAAGTGCAATGTTAATGTTAATTGAGTCCTATCTAATAAATTTGCAGTGAATAGTAGAGTACTCCCAGCGAATGAGTTGTTACCTAGGTTATTTATCCTCATCATGGATTGGACTAGTTGGGAATAGGAAGTTAGCTGACGGAAAGGGACTATTGAGCGCAACTGTTTAGGCGCAATCGTTTGGGCACGACCACTTGGGTGCCACCTGACATTTGGGCACGGCCATTTAGGCGGCATCTGATTTGGCCCCAAACAAAAATTAGGAGTAATCTGTTTATAAATTCATAATCATTCAAAACTTTAAAACTTTTATTGAAAAGTAGAGATAATTTTCTTATAAATGTTTAATCATTCAAAACATTAAACTTTTATTGTAGCGTAAAAAAAATCACAAAAATGTAAAAACACACTCTTAAAAAAAAAATTAACGTAACATTGCTTAGTTATTTTAGTTACAATGAGGACAGTTCCTATTCTGTAGCATTCTGGCACAAACAATAGTTGTAAGTCATTACTGAATTACGCTTCTTGCGTATTACTTTCCTCAAATCAGACATATTAGGAATGGCAAGTAGACCAGACTACATTGAGATATTCCTGTCGATAATAACTATAGTCAATGACCCAATGGTTTCCTTTGTTCCTCTTTTTTTTTTTTTTTTTTTTTTTTGCAAGCGCAACCTCTATTTGTGCAGCATAGGCTTCATATGAAGGGCTGTTCAGCCCTCTCACCACCTCTCCAGCTTTAGTATGAAGCCCTACTTTACACCTATATTTTTTTTTTCTTTTTTCTTCCAAATATTTCAGCTCTCTGTTAGCTTTGCTTGTTTGTCGAAGATGTATACTATATGAATCCGTTATGAGTAAGTTTTTTTTTACTACGTTTCGTTAATACCTCCTTTGCAATCTTACGGATAAAACGAAACTTTTTAGGAAAAAAAAGAAAGAAAAATATATATATATATATATATATATATATATATATATATATATATATATATATATATATATATATATATATATATATATATATAAGAAAATGGCAAAAGAATAAAACAGCTGCAAAATTCTGAAGACTGCCTGACTGATTGACTTAACTCAGACGTTGTTTATTTGCAGGAACATAAGAGCCTGAGAAAACAGGTAAACGAGGAGAGAGCTAAGTTACCTGTATCTAAATATGTTGTGTCCAGACAGTATGATATTCTTTTGTGCTCAGAAACTTTGGTTTCTAATATGAGGCACTCATCTGAGCTCCTTATAACAGGTTTTAAGAAGCCAATAATGCTGAAACGTGATGCCATTCCTAGGGCCAGGGGAATGGCGGTGTATATTAGGACCGAGTACCCTGCTTCTCATAGGTCCTGCTATCAATGTGGATGTCACGAGATTCAGGTAATAAAAGTTTGTGGCAGGCATAACAACTTTTATTTGTGTTCGATCTACCGGAATCCAGACATTAATGATTCTATATTCGATTGTCTTCTTACCATTTGGCTAATATACAAGAAGATGATAGAAAGGCTTCTTTTGTCTTTGTTGGTGATTTTAATGCTCACCATAGGGAGTGGTTAAGTTCTATCTCTCCTACCGATCGCCATGGCTTAAGAGCTTTAGACTTTGCCTCTGAATCAGGATGTGAGCAACTCATAAATAAAGCTACTCACAGGTCTGGTAATTGCTTGGACCTCGTATACACTGACTACCCTGGCGTTAAAACTAGTAAGGTTGGTTCTCCAGTCCGGACTTCTGATCATGCCTTGATTTCATTATTAGTGAAAACTGAGCAGCCTGTCCCTGATATATCATATTCCTGTAAAATTTATATGAAATCCCAAGCAGACTGGAATGGGATTTTGCATGATCTTTTGTGCTTGACTTGGTCACAATTATATAATAGTGTAGATTCTGTTGTCCCTTTGAATGAGAATCTAGTCAACATAATTGATAGGCGTATCCCTTCTCGTGTGCTAAGGTACCGAATGAAGGACAATCCGTGGTTCAATGATGATTGTAGACGTGCTTATTTGGAGAAGCAGGAGGCCTATCACCTTTGGAAGGGTAACAGATCAGATTTGACCTGGAACAACTATACTCAGCTTCGAGCTTTTGCTCAGAGAGTTTATGCCTCAACTGAAAAGGAGTACAATTTAATCATAAAAGAAACCCTCTCTGGTACAACTCAGGAACATAAATGGTGGTCTACCCTTAAATCCGCACTCTTTGATGTAGATGCAACAGTTCCTCCTTTACTTAAACCAGATGACTCCGTCACTCACTGTCCAAAGGAAAAGGCAACCCTTTTGGCTGGTGTTTTTGACAGTAAACAGAGTAATGAAAAACTTGAACTTCCTCATTCCTGTTTTCCTGAGGCTAAACTAACTAGTTTAGCTTTTCGATCTCGTGAGATTAAAGCTCTGTTGATGGACCTTGATGCTTATGGAGGTGTAGACCCAAATGGTATTTTTCCTTTGTTTTTTATAAAGACAGCAGATTTCTTAGCTCCAAAGTTATCTGTTATTTTGCGCAAGTTAGCAAGAAGAGGAGCTTTTAGCACTTGTTGGAGAATTGGTAATGTTACTACTCCTCTATGTAAATGTGTTTGTGGTAGCTCAAGTCCCACTGATTACCGCCCAATTTCCATAACTCCCATATTATCTCAAGTTTTTGAACGTCTTCTGGCAAAACGTCTTAATAGGTTTGCTGAAGGTAATCATATATTCCCTAGTTTGCAATTTGGTTTTCGTAAAGGCCTTGGAGCAGGTGATGCCCTTCTTACAATCTCCAATGCAGTACAGAAATCCCTTGATTGGCCTTGATTTTAGTGCTGCCTTTGGCCGTGTTAATCATGAGGCCCTTGTTTTCAAACTGAAACAGTTGGGAGTGGGTGGGTCGTTTCTTAGCATTATTATTGATTTTTTAAGTAGTAGATCTCAAAGAGTTGTTGTTGATGGGCACCATAGTGAGTATAGGAATGTGATATCCGGTGTTCCACAGGGTAGTGTTCTTGGCCCATTACTTTTCATACTATATACACATGACATGTGGTTTGGCCTAGAAAATAAGCTTGTTGCATATGCAGATGATGCTACTCTCTTTGCACCAATTCTATCCCCAGAATGTAGATCTGGGGTTGGTGAATCCCTTAATAGAGATTTACCTAAAATTACTGCATGATGCAAATTATGGGGTATGAAGTTGAATCCTAACAAAACTCAAAGTATGATTGTAAGTAGGACAAGGACGGTGGCTCCTCAACATCCGGATCTCAGTATTGATAATGTTTCTTTAAATTTGTATGACTCTTTCAAAATTTTAGGTGTGATTCTCGACAGCAAATTTACTTTTGAGAAACATTTAAGGTCTGTGTCTTCTTCAATTGCACAACAAATTGGCTTATTGAGAGTCTTTTAAGATATTCGGTGATCAATCTATTCTGAAGAAGTGTTTTAATTCTTTTATTCTACCTTGTTTTGAGTATTGTTCTCCTGCCTGGTCTTCAGCTGCTGATTCTCATCTGAATTTGTTGGACAGAAACTTACGGTCTATTAAATTTCTTATTCCTGATCTAGATATTAATCTCTGGCACCGTCGTTCAATTAGTTCATTATGCATGTTGCATAAAATTTTTCATAACTCTGACCATCCTTTACATTCAGATCTCCCTGGACAATTCTATCTTGTTCATAATACTAGGCAGGCAGTTAATTCTAATAGCCAGGCCTTTGCCATCATAAGACTCAATACTACGCAGTAGTCTAGAATTTTTTTCCAGCTGTTACCAAGTTGTGGAATGATCTTCCTAATTGGGTTGTTGAATCAGTAGAACTTCAAGAATTCAAAGTTGGATCAAATGCTTTTTTGTTGACCAGGCGGACATGAGTCTTTTTATAGTTTATATATGACATATTTGTTTTTGACGTTGTTAATAGTTTATATATGACATATCTCTTTTGACATTACTTTTTTTAGAATGATTTATTGTTAATTTGTTCTCTTCAGTTATTTATTTCCGTATTTCCTTTCCTCACTGGGCTATTTTTCCCTATTGGAGCCCCTGGGCTTATAGCATCTTGCTTTTCCAATTAGGGTTGTAGCTTGGATAATAATAATAATAATAATAATAATAATAATAATAACTGATATATTGTAATTTTGTCCATCCATACAGACGGATCTATAAATAAAATAATGTTCTTAAAATGTTTAAACAAGATAAGATTTTATGAAAGATTAAAAAAAAAGCATATCAAACAATGGGTACGTTAAATAAGATTTGGAAATCAAATCTCCGGAAATTACATATAAAATCAGTTTAGTGAGATCGGTGTTACTGTGTGGACATGAGTCGTGGTAGGAAAATGATACAATATCAAAGATATTTTGTAGATTTGACATCACAGCCTTCAGAAGAATATTCAGAATCAAAGAGCAGCACAAGTTAGAAAAAAAGATAAGAGAGATTACTTAAGTGCCATATGTTGATGAGATCATGCCTAGGGGTAGATGGAGAAGGTTTGGGTATGCTCTTCCTACTCCCCAGAAGAGATAAGTTCACCAAACTTTCAACTTGATTCCACAAGATTCTAGAAGAGTTGGAAGACTCAGATATACAGGGCTGAGGAATATTACGTTTGGAGTAGGAAATTACAAATGGAAAAGTATTGATCTTAAAGCTCAATATAGAGACGACTGGCGAAATCTAACTTTCCGTCAATAGGTGTAGGAGGTGATGATGATGATGATGATGATGATGATGATGACGATGATGATGATGATGATGATAATCAACTAGAAAATAAAAACTTTTCATGAAGTTCTGGAGATATATATGGAAAAACATCAGAAAATTTACATTTGTTTGGAATGATATTATGTCAAAAGAAGAGAGGAGAATCAGCAGTAGGTAAATTTGGAGTAGGCACAAGAAGTAGCAGAGGAGAAAGGTTTTTAGAAATTGGTAAAAAAGTATAAAAATCATGATCAAATTTTTTATAAAAAGAAATATAGAATATGGATATGGAGAAGGCCAAATGGATAGAAGAAAATATGCGATAGATTTTATTCTCAGTGAAAATTTTAACTTAGTTGAAATGTAACAGTGCTAAACAAGTTAAAGTCAAGCGAAAAATATGAGGATTTTATTTTATAAATACAAAATTGGTACTCATGGCAACATGGTGAAATGAAAGCAAGTAAAAGAGAAATTAACTGTGATTTGACAAAATTCCTATTGGAATCAGCAAAAGAGAAAGGTGGAAGAGTTCTTAAACAAAATCAAGGAAAACTAAAAGAAAAGACCAAAATCCCAATAAAGAAAAGACTGGAAAGGAGGATAAAGTCTAAAAGTGAGGCAATAGAATTATCAGAATTACTCAAAACCGTAAGCAAACTAAAAACTCAATACATTCCTAAATGCACTCTGACCAAAATTGAGTAAACATTAAAGAAAGGAAGAGACATTAATTAATGAATAGAAGACGTGGAACGGGGTGCCTACAGGTGTTTTCTTTAAAGAATAAAATTGGAAATATCGTAATACACTGTAGATTGAGTGGAAAAAAAAATGCCGATGATTTCCACGTATTGCTATACAATATAAATGTAAGAAATAGATTTGCCAATATGAAAAAAAATGAACATCTGAGCCATTACCAAACATAACAGTAGCTGAAAAAAAAATTATTTAAAGGCAGGAAAAAAGGCAAAGCAGGAGGAGGTGTCCTAACAATGTATTTAATAATAGATGAGGAATATTTTATGGTATAAAACTCGCTGATCTTGCACAAAATGTCTGCGACAATATTCTATACCTACAGCTTGGAAAAACTTTATCAATATACTATACACTAAAAGAGAGACACACAAGACCTGAAAAATTATGACCCAATAAGATTACTCTCCGTATTATATAACATTTTTACTTGTATCATAATCATTAGGTCAAATAAAAAAGACAGCTACAAAGCAGGCAGGCTTCAGAGACTTGTATTCAAGAACTGACAATATCCATGTCATTAACTCTCTATAAGAAAAATTCAACAGAGTATAACAAATCAATATGTATCTAATTTATTTCTTTTAAGAAAGCTTTTAAGTCTGTAAAACCTTCAGCAGTAATGAAACCTCATTTAAGGCCAGGATTTGTTAAATCTTATGATAAAACACTTGAAGATATCTATACAGAAAGTACATCAATCATAAAACTTCATAAAGCTAGTGAAAAAATTCCGATTGAGGAAATATTCTTAAAATATTCAAAGCAGTACTAGAATAAAAATTCAAAATTGTGATTGGGAAAATATAGGGATTGATATTAATGGGGAATACCATAAACACTTAAGATTTGCAGATAACATGGTTATGTTTAGTGAATTATGGGAGGAATTACAGAATATCATAGAAGATTTGAATATAAAAAGCAAAAATAGTAGGACCGAAAATAAATATGAGTCAAACTATGATGAGGTTCAATGAAAATGCAGAGATGCAATGAATTATGGATGAGACTTAAGATATTGTTAATAAATATACGTATTTAGGACAGAGTGTCTCCCTAAGACACTTTCTCTGAATATGAAGTTATTTAATGGAAAGGTCCTGCCATTTTGGAATTACAAATTAAAAATTTTGAGCCTTACTAAAGCATTAGAACGTAAACAAGTTACAACACAACGAGCTATCGAAATAGTAATGATGAGAATAGCACTAGGAAAGAAAAAATTAGCAACATGCATACGAGTGCAAACTAACGTAGCGGATATTCGAACACATGTAAGAAGGAGAATTGGCCATAAGCAGGGCATATAATGAGAAGGACAGATAATAGATGGACAATAAGAATAAAATAATGAGTTCCTAGATATTGCAAAAGAAGCAGGGGAGGGAGGAGAAGACTGTGAAATGGCGAACTAATAAAGTTTTCAGATGTGAACTTTCATAGAAAGACCATAAACAGACGAGACTGGCAGGGTAAATATATATATATATATATATATATATATATATATATATATATATATATATATATATATATATATATATATATATATAAACAAAATTAAATGAAAATTAATATGCGTATGAACTTAATGGTGAGAAAAAAGTAAAAAAAAAAGAAAGAAAGAGGGATCATTCAAGGTTGTCAACACTCACAGCGGTTGGTGACTAGAATGGCCTCTACAAATCCCCTGGGTTCAGAACGCGGTTTAAATGGTTGCCGGTTTGCCGTTGAATGCAGCACCTTATTTGACCTTAATACCACCACAAGAGGCAGTGACATTCCATTGCGCAATATATATCTGGGAGGGAGAAATGATTACAAAAAATAACTAGCCACAAATCTCACGTATGATTCTTTCATAGTTTTATACCTTTTCATGTTTTCCCAGGAAATCATTGTGGATTATCTATTTTCAAATACATGTTATTTTTTCTTTTTACATTATACGAACATATGATAAAACCCTTTTTGTTATTTTTAGAAACTACATTTGATTCTGCTTATATCGGGTGCAAGATCAGTGAGACACGGGGGACTAAATTTGGTTATTAATTTGGGACGTGTAGCACAGACTGTGTTTAATTTACAGCCGTGAGTTATAACTTGCGTCTCATAGAAGTGATTAGCAGTCAAGTTTAGAACAGGGTGCTCCGTTTGTGCCTAAAAGATATATTCAATTTACCAAGAGAGCATTTGTATTTAAAACACCTTTAAATTTATTCTTTTTATTTCTAATTTTTCCATTTTAGTGTCTAAAGTCTAAAGATTAATATTTGATGGTGTCCTGTTTATCGTTAACTATGTTCAATGAGGAAGTTTTCTTGTTTTTCTTCGAATTTTTACGTCTATGGAGTGAATTGTTGAACTCGTAATTGCAAAACGTTTATTAGGTTGTCGGAACAACTTATGAATTATAAGAGAAGGAAAACCCATGTGTAGCATACATACTCAAATGAAAATATCAATATACAGAGTGAGCAAGGATAAAAATAAAAAACTTTATACGGTAGAAAAAAAAAGGAAATGTGCCTATACTGATAGTTAAAACTATTAAAATATGCCATACAGGGAAACTAATGGTGAAATAGGAATTGAACCTTTCACGGCAAATTTAAAGCATATATATATTATTGAAACTTCATATTTAGCATTTTTCATTTAATTGTGTACCTATGATTTGAAGCGAGGTCAAATGCAAAGGCTACAACTCAAGAACAGAGGTCAAATAGGAATTTAGCATTGTTCTTGATTTTGTTTTTCTAAATATGATACATGCATTAATTCTTGGCATATACAACTCCCTAACATAATGAATATACTGATTTTAACATTATAATAAATCCAGTTGTCTAAAAGATAGAAATCTGCTTGCTCTTAAAAGGAATACTTTTATATGATGAACAAGTATACAATATCACGGTATGGTATTACATAGTTTTAGAATTTGTATACTAAGAAACATGGAGTTTTCCAACTATGTACCATCCAGCCTAAAGTACACTAGTACAAAAAAAAAAAAAAAAATGTATTATGTGGTGGTACTGTTCAGCACCACGTCCTTGAGGACTGGCACTCAAGGGTCTATAGAAAGGGTGTCAATTATTTACCCAACTATCAAAAGGGTACCTTCTAACATGCACACCCTTGGCCCTTTAACTTCAATAGTTCACCAACAAATGGACAGAAGGACCAACATCCAGATTAACCGTGGAGATGGCGGTGCTGAAAATGGGTGGGGTCACCTGAAGAGCTCTCAGTTCTTTAGTTAGGGTGGAAATATACCATGGAGCATTAGTTTAGTCTAATTACATTATCCCTATATAGACAATCACATTCACGAGGAGTAAGTAAAGTTGCAAGGATGAATGACTTATTAACTAAGTTCATTCAAGTACAAACAAGTTACAACTAGTGGAAATTAATTTAGTCTTTCCTTAACAAATGTTTTATGGTTTCTCCTTTAACGAAACAAGTTTAAAATTTAGTAATGTTGGTCTTTTCTGTGGGGTTGTTGAATTGATTCTGATTGTACGGTTGTTATAGTAGTTCTCCCTTTAGTGCTGTTAAACTTCCTCTGCGTGCACAGATGTTTTAGTAGTTCTTTTCTTTAGGGTTGTTACACTTCTTTTGCCTGCATGGCTGTTTTAGTAGTTCTTTTCTTTAGGGCTGTTACACTTCTTCTACCGGCACATTTGTTTTAGTAGTTATTTATTTTTAGGGTTATTACACTTCTTTTGCCTGCATGATTGTTTTAGTAGTCTTTTTATTTAGGGCTGTTACACTTCTTCCACCGGCAAAGTTGTTTTAGTAGTTATTTTCTTTAGGGCTGTTATACTTCTTCTGCCTTCATATCCAAGGGTTCAGGTCCGTCTTCAGATAGGAAGGGAGGTGGATATCCTCTCTGCAGGAAGAAGTCGTGAGGCTTGCCCATGGTTGCATTCATTGGCCACGGTGAACAAAATGGCAATCTGTCTGGAATAAGGAGACACGGCTGGGTAAAAAGGCCAGGGGAGGGTCCTATTAAGAGTTTAAAACTAATGGTCTGGAAATTTAGCCTAGGGAAATGTAGCTTACGCAGAAATGATAAGCACATTACAAAGGGCAGGACCCACTTAAAGAAGGTCGGCCAAACGATGGTCAGTATTCTTTTTGGGCTCAGGCCATGTCGTCCTGAAGGAAGTTCAAGGAATTTTACCTTAAGGTATCCATTCCTTATCTTGTAGCGCCATTGCTTGGTGATTTTCCTGTGTTCTCTCGTATTTTGGAAGAATTTTGAATTTATCATGCTTTCTCCAGCCTTTTCTGCCTCTGGAAAGTTGAGTATTGGTCTTTGTATTGTATAAATTAAGCTCTTGCCTTGTTTTAACACGAATTAAAGTAAAATTAACGTCGTAAGAGCTGTTGCTTAGCCTGAAGCGTCATGGACGCTGTCGTACGTAATGCCTGAGTCATTTAGTTAGCCAGAACGACCTTCCCGGCCTTAATAGCTTTAATATCTTTAGCTATTGAATCTTCATTGCTAGGAATGCTTTATATTAGCCGATAGTATTATTTAGCTTCGGCGATTTAGGTAACCGAACCCATTGACGCTAGGCTTTCTAGCCTAGGCGTTCAGTTTTAGTACTTCATGTATGATATATTAGACTTTCCTAGTGTTATAATCTTAATGAAGCTTTAGGCGAAATTTTGTACATGTAAGATATATATATAAATGCATAATTTCCTTTTCCAGGACATGGCCCGGCCCAGTCTCCTGCGTTCTGATAGGACGATGATATTATCTATTTGTATAAATTTTGTTAGTTAACCAGTACTAGGATAAAAAAATTTTTTATCAATGTATTCAAACAATATCCTAACATTGGATAATGAAGAACGAAAAGTATATTAGCCTTCATTTGATATATCATGAAATTTTCTGATCAATCAAAGATTTATGGGATGCCAGTTTTCTGTTTAAGACCAAGAGAACAATGATGGATAAAAATACAAGATCAGAATCTGGTATAGTTTCTTTTTATTGAAAGTAATGGCACATCAAAATACAATGTTAATACAGTCACAAATCATAATTCATATGGACATTGATGCACAAACACTCACACATTATATATATATATATATATATATATATATATATATATATATATATATATATATATATATATATATATATATATATATATATATATATATATATATATATATATATATATAAATAAGAGAGAGAGAGAGAGAGAGAGAGAGAGAGAGAGAGAGAGAGAGAGAGAGAGAGAGAGAGAGAGAGAGAAGAGAGAGAAACTGGGAAATATAATATTACATATTAAGTTTATTTACTTCCTTTCTTGTTTTACGTCAGATCTGTTTTTCAACTTTTTTATTTAATTTTATGACGTTGTTGGGGTAGCGTATTCTGAAAAATACAGATATCTTGGCAAAAACATTCAAAACGTATTTGGGAATCTCCATTTCAAGTTCTCTTGAAGCCTTTTTTAGTTTTTCTTCGAGTGTTTTAAACAGTTTTCTCCTACACGAAGACTTTGCCCGTAGATGGAGTTAAACACCTATCTTAACTTAATTAATTGTAGGAAGAACTCTTTAGAGGGAAAAAGCAAATAACCCCTATTTTTTAATTCAATCCACGATTTATCCCAAGTTTCGCTAGTTTCTTGATTGCCCAAATGAGGGTATTTAATGGAAAGATTTTTAACTATAGAACCACCAATATACTTCATAGCTTCTTCTTTTATAACTGTATTGACCGTTTTTTTTTTTCCAAATTTGCATCATCAATTGACATGTCATCTTGCATTGAGAAATCAAAATCATTTTCACAATCAGGGACCAAATCTTCAAACAAAAGGCTTGTCAGCACACTTCTAACTCCATCTCCCTTTCTTTGGCTTGATTTTTTATTTCCTTTGCTGACATATTAGTCAACATGTCCTGATTGTTAAACTTTCCATTAGAATTAGTTTTTTCATTCATGATTTCAACATTTTTACCAAGCAATAGTGTTCTCATCATATACTTGAATTCTACAGGTTTTGGATGAACATATAGATTGTTCATCTGCCTTATACAACCAAAGAAATGTTCTAGGCAGTCCTGATTCAGCCTTTGAGTTGAGATATATTTATCGCCGCCGACATTGTTTTTCACCATATTGAAAAGTCCAATCCGTGACTTTGACAAAAGTATCACCCATTTCTGAAATCTATAAATACACCTGGTTTTTAGAGATTTCACTTTCATTTTACTCACGCAATCTATCACTTTATTAAGTACATTCATTTGTTGCTCCATGTGCATTCCAAATCCACTGCGCATTTGTAAATCTCCGATCATCTGGTTTGAATTCATAACATCAAACCAGTCATTTATGAGAAATATTGCAGTCAGACTGAGAGAGCCTTGGCCCACGAAATAAGCCAGATCGGTGAGTCATTCATAATCCTCTGTCTGGCCGACCTTCTTTTTGTGGGTCCTGACATAGGGAAAAGCGTTGAAGTAGATGGATTTAATCCTTTGCTTAAGGGGACTGGATGGGTTATTTTTAATCTCGGTATGTCAAGGGTTAGGTGAATTTATAGGAAATGACCAGTGTCTAAGGATTTGGCCCTAGAAAGGGTAGGGGATTTAGGTTCAAACATTACCAGTTGGCCTCGTCCACCAGTGGCTAATCTCGGATAGTCGAAAGACAGATAAAAATTTACGAGATATGACTGCGTCAAAGGATTTGGTTTCCGAAAAAGGGTCAAAATTTAATTGAAGTATTAGTTGGTTGGTTTTAAGAAGGCGAATGGCTAATCAACATGTGTCCTTTGAAGTAGGTTTAATGGTATATGCTTGAGGCAAAACTAAGCCCATCGTGTTTTTCTTAGAAGTCTGACTTTCCGAGTGGCTTATTTGATTGTCCTTTTTATGAGACAGCTCTGCCTGAATCTCTTTTGTAATTCTAAGATTCAGGTGTCATTCGAGAAGGTACTCTTATATGAGCATGTGTGGTCAGTTAATGTGGTAATCAGCAATACGAATAGTGATATCAAAGTGCAACTTGTTTAAAGAGAGAGAAGTTGAAAATTATTCATTCTGAAACAAAGACGGCTATATAGGGCTAAGGATTATAGAATTGCGTTGCAGTTTAAACCGGATGTTGTATCGATAAAATATAAATTTATCAGTAGCACACCTAATTCAGTACTTAGCAAGCGAGTTCATTTTTCGTCGAAATCCTGGTAATATTTCGGACTGATTAATCATTTGAAATAATATCTTTCAAATCTAAGAAAGAAATATTATGGCACGACATCATAAGATATAAATCCCAGCAGATACTTTGTATCATATATATAAATTCTAAGGGCACATAATATTTTAAAGGTAAAATGGAGACACAATCCTTTGCTCAGTTGAAACATTGTTTTCACCTTGGTCTCAGATATTGAGATCAATCTCCATTTATACGCCAAATAAAAGAATTCGAGAATATCTTTTTCTTTTTACAATTCCAGTGAATTTCAGTTTCATGTAAATATATGAATCAAAAGGTAATGTCCTTTTGTTCACTGAAAAGAATACTGAAATAAGGTGAAATAGAAATTAGGAGGTTTAAAACTAAACGATACCATACAAAGACGTATGTTAAAAATATGTCAGTCTTATTGTCTATTGGTGGTGATAATGCACTAAATGTAACGGAAAATTGTCAAACTAGATAACTTCATGTTACGATAAAAGGTATTGGAAGCAATGAACCAATTATATTTTTACATTTTTACTAACAAGAAAATTGTATAGACAGTAGATGCACCTAACGTGAATAGTTTATTAGTTGTTAAATGAACTATTTTATTCAGTTGAAATTTCTGTCTATGGATTTCCGTTAAAGAGGAATATTTTTAAAAAGGGCTTTACATTATAACATACAATGGGTTTCTAATATTCATATATATTACATCTTTCTTTTACTAATGTATATGAACCACTTTTTTCTAATAGAGGTACTAACCAATATCCTATTTTTTTTTCTTCTTACTCCTATTTCTTTCTTTTTAATCCTGTCCTCACTCTTCTTCTTCTTCTTCTTCTTCTTCTTCTTCTTATTATTATTATTATTATTATTATAGTCTCCAGAGATTGGGGGTTTATAGCGTGGGGTTTGTGTTGCATCGAGCTTCCATATGAATTCATAACTTTTCTCACTATGTCTGCTGTTCCCAGTAGCATCCTCTGTTGCAAAGTTCTGGTTGTATGTCGGCTCATACTTCCTCAAGACTAGTTTACAATGACTTAAGTATGGTCCCTAGTGCTTCTATGATTATTGGCACTACTTCTACTTTCATATTTCGTAGACTTTTTAATTCAACTCGTAAATCTTGGCCCTTCTCTATTTTTTCCCTCCCCTTATATTGAACTCTTGAGTAACACAGTATTGGGATATTTATGAGTTATAATTTTCATGTTGCCTTGTCGACTAATAGTGACGTCTGATCGATGTATTTGTATTGCCCTGTCCGTCTTTTTACTCTAGTCCTAGAGTAAGTTTAGCCTCATCATTTTCTACGACAACTGCAGGGTGATGTTTGTACCATTTGTTGCCGCATTGCGTTTGATATTTTCTACAGAGACCCCAAATCAGAGCTTTAACCGCTCTATCATGTCGTTTCATATACTAATGATGACCAAGTGCTGAGTATTTATTGTGGTGATGGTATGTTCTTTTGATATATATTATCTGTACTTTGAAATGTTACTTCTGTCTATTGGCTGTTGAATATATTTTTTACTTAAGGCCTGATCTAGTGCTGCCATTATCATCCTATCAGTTTCCTTCTCAAATTCTTATCTTTGTAGCCACTGTCGTGTTTCCTTACTGGCGAAGTCTTCCGTTTGTCTCATGAATTACCCTTGCATAGGTTTTCTTTGTCAATCTTCTCGTCACCTTTTTTTTCCCCCTGTTATTTCTTTATACATTTCTGGGTCTTCATTCTCCTTTATCAAGTTCTCTTCTGATGCCCTCTTTACCAACTCATTTTCACTGGTTTTATTGAACTGTCCCAGCATTCTACTTACATTCTTCTGTCCTGATTGGTCAATTTCAGTGTAAAATATTCATATAAATTCTATAGATGCATTTACAATAAGGAAAAGAACATATTGAAAGTATTTAAAAAAAACTGATATAAAAATTCATAATACAGAAAACAACTTCTCTGGTACGCCAGTAGTAGTTTTACTTGAAGTTATTGGAACGATTCTTCCAAAAATCTTGAACTAGGAAGGCTCACATTATACAAATACGGATTTGGAAGGCGAGGTGATTTTTCCATAGCTTGGACTATTC
>NC_090748.1:22798743-22811243 GCF_036898095.1 Palaemon carinicauda | reverse complement strand
AGCGTTCGATCCCAAGTATGAGGTAGAAATTTATTTCTATTTGAACACGATGTTGTGTTGATATTTATCCATATTGACTCATTAGGGGTAATTTGAATGAATTACTACCAATTGTGTCACGTGGTGGCCCGGGAAATTGGGTAAAACTCGCTGGTAAGAGACTGATGTCTCGCCAGGTAAATCCTCGGACAGCTGGTAGCGTCAGGTTCCAATTTCTTTTATGGGCTCTCGTGGCATGGTTGGTTTCGACCTGGCCTTTCATTAGAAGGGGCTAGCGTTCGATCCCAAGTATGAGGTAGAAATTTATTTCTATTTGAACACGATGTTGTGTTGATATTTATCCATATTGACTCATTAGGGGTAATTTGAATGAATTACTACCAATTGTGTCACGTGGTGGCCCGGGAAATTGGGTAAAACTCGCTGGTAAGAGACTGATGTCTCGCCAGGTAAATCCTCGGACAGCTGGTAGCGTCAGGTTCCAATTTCTTTTATGGGCTCTCGTGGCATGGTTGGTTTCGACCTGGCCTTTCATTAGAAGGGGCTAGCGTTCGATCCCAAGTATGAGGTAGAAATTTATTTCTATTTGAACACGATGTTGTGTTGATATTTATCCATATTGACTCATTAGGGGTAATTTGAATGAATTACTACCAATTGTGTCACGTGGTGGCCCGGGAAATTGGGTAAAACTCGCTGGTAAGAGACTGATGTCTCGCCAGGTAAATCCTCGGACAGCTGGTAGCGTCAGGTTCCAATTTCTTTTATGGGCTCTCGTGGCATGGTTGGTTTCGACCTGGCCTTTCATTAGAAGGGGCTAGCGTTCGATCCCAAGTATGAGGTAGAAATTTATTTCTATTTGAACACGATGTTGTGTTGATATTTATCCATATTGACTCATTAGGGGTAATTTGAATGAATTACTACCAATTGTGTCACGTGGTGGCCCGGGAAATTGGGTAAAACTCGCTGGTAAGAGACTGATGTCTCGCCAGGTAAATCCTCGGACAGCTGGTAGCGTCAGGTTCCAATTTCTTTTATGGGCTCTCGTGGCATGGTTGGTTTCGACCTGGCCTTTCATTAGAAGGGGCTAGCGTTCGATCCCAAGTATGAGGTAGAAATTTATTTCTATTTGAACACGATGTTGTGTTGATATTTATCCATATTGACTCATTAGGGGTAATTTGAATGAATTACTACCAATTGTGTCACGTGGTGGCCCGGGAAATTGGGTAAAACTCGCTGGTAAGAGACTGATGTCTCGCCAGGTAAATCCTCGGACAGCTGGTAGCGTCAGGTTCCAATTTCTTTTATGGGCTCTCGTGGCATGGTTGGTTTCGACCTGGCCTTTCATTAGAAGGGGCTAGCGTTCGATCCCAAGTATGAGGTAGAAATTTATTTCTATTTGAACACGATGTTGTGTTGATATTTATCCATATTGACTCATTAGGGGTAATTTGAATGAATTACTACCAATTGTGTCACGTGGTGGCCCGGGAAATTGGGTAAAACTCGCTGGTAAGAGACTGATGTCTCGCCAGGTAAATCCTCGGACAGCTGGTAGCGTCAGGTTCCGAATTCTTTTATGGGCTCTCGTGGCATGGTTGGTTTCGACCTGGCCTTTCATTAGAAGGGGCTAGCGTTCGATCCCAAGTATGAGGTAGAAATTTATTTCTATTTGAACACGATGTTGTGTTGATATTTATCCATATTGACTCCTTAGGGGTAATTTGAATGAATTACTACCAATTGTGTCACGTGGTGGCCCGGGAAATTGGGTAAAACTCGCTGGTAAGAGACTGATGTCTCGCCAGGTAAATCCTCGGACAGCTGGTAGCGTCAGGTTCCAATTTCTTTTATGGGCTCTCGTGGCATGGTTGGTTTCGACCTGGCCTTTCATTAGAAGGGGCTAGCGTTCGATCCCAAGTATGAGGTAGAAATTTATTTCTATTTGAACACGATGTTGTGTTGATATTTATCCATATTGACTCATTAGGGGTAATTTGAATGAATTACTACCAATTGTGTCACGTGGTGTCCCGGGAAATTGGGTAAAACTCGCTGGTAAGAGACTGATGTCTCGCCAGGTAAATCCTCGGACAGCTGGTAGCGTCAGGTTCCAATTTCTTTTATGGGCTCTCGTGGCATGGTTGGTTTCGACCTGGCCTTTCATTAGAAGGGGCTAGCGTTCGATCCCAAGTATGAGGTAGAAATTTATTTCTATTTGAACACGATGTTGTGTTGATATTTATCCATATTGACTCCTTAGGGGTAATTTGAATGAATTACTACCAATTGTGTCACGTGGTGGCCCGGGAAATTGGGTAAAACTCGCTGGTAAGAGACTGATGTCTCGCCAGGTAAATCCTCGGACAGCTGGTAGCGTCAGGTTCCAATTTCTTTTATGGGCTCTCGTGGCATGGTTGGTTTCGACCTGGCCTTTCATTAGAAGGGGCTATCGTTCGATCCCAAGTATGAGGTAGAAATTTATTTCTATTTGAACACGATGTTGTGTTGATATTTATCCATATTGACTCATTAAGGGTAATTTGAATGAATTACTACCAATTGTGTCACGTGGTGGCCCGGGAAATTGGGTAAAACTCGCTGGTAAGAGACTGATGTCTCGCCAGGTAAATCCTTGGACAGCTGGTAGCGTCAGGTTCCAATTTCTTTTATGGGCTCTCGTGGCATGGTTGGTTTCGACCTGGCCTTTCATTAGAAGGGGCTAGCGTTCGATCCCAAGTATGAGGTAGAAATTTATTTCTATTTGAACACGATGTTCTGTTGATATTTATCCATATTGACTCATTAGGGGTAATTTGAATGAATTACTACCAATTGTGTCACGTGGTGGCCCGGGAAATTGGGTAAAACTCGCTGGTAAGAGACTGATGTCTCGCCAGGTAAATCCTCGGACAGCTGGTAGCGTCAGGTTCCAATTTCTTTTATGGGCTCTCGTGGCATGGTTGGTTTCGACCTGGCCTTTCATTAGAAGGGGCTAGCGTTCGATCCCAAGTAAGAGGTAGAAATTTATTTCTATTTGAACACGATGTTGTGTTGATATTTATCCATATTGACTCATTAGGGGTAATTTGAATGAATTACTACCAATTGTGTCACGTGGTGGCCCGGGAAATTGGGTAAAACTCGCTGGTAAGAGACTGATGTCTCGCCAGGTAAATCCTCGGACAGCTGGTAGCGTCAGGTTCCAATTTCTTTTATGGGCTCTCGTGGCATGGTTGGTTTCGACCTGGCCTTTCATTAGAAGGGGCTAGCGTTCGATCCCAAGTATGAGGTAGAAATTTATTTCTATTTGAACACGATGTTGTGTTGATATTTATCCATATTGACTCATTAGGGGTAATTTGAATGAATTACTACCAATTGTGTCACGTGGTGGCCCGGGAAATTGGGTAAAACTCGCTGGTAAGAGACTGATGTCTCGCCAGGTAAATCCTCGGACAGCTGGTAGCGTCAGGTTCCAATTTCTTTTATGGGCTCTCGTGGCATGGTTGGTTTCGACCTGGCCTTTCATTAGAAGGGGCTAGCGTTCGATCCCAAGTATGAGGTAGAAATTTATTTCTATTTGAACAAGATGTTGTGTTGATATTTATCCATATTGACTCCTTAGAGGTAATTTGAATGAATTACTACCAATTGTGTCACGTGGTGGCCCGGGAAATTGGGTAAAACTCGCTGGTAAGAGACTGATGTCTCGCCAGGTAAATCCTCGGACAGCTGGTAGCGTCAGGTTCCAATTTCTTTTATGGGCTCTCGTGGCATGGTTGGTTTCGACCTGGCCTTTTATTAGAAGGGGCTAGCGTTCGATCCCAAGTATGAGGTAGAAATTTATTTCTATTTGAACACGATGTTGTGTTGATATTTATCCATATTGACTCATTAGGGGTAATTTGAATGAATTACTACCAATTGTGTCACGTGGTGGCCCGGGAAATTGGGTAAAACTCGCTGGTAAGAGACTGATGTCTCGCCAGGTAAATCCTCGGACAGCTGGTAGCGTCAGGTTCCAATTTCTTTTATGGGCTCTCGTGGCATGGTTGGTTTCGAACTGGCCTTTCATTAGAAGGGGCTAGCGTTCGATCCCAAGTATGAGGTAGAAATTTATTTCTATTTGAACACGATGTTGTGTTGATATTTATCCATATTGACTCATTAGGGGTAATTTGAATGAATTACTACCAATTGTGTCACGTGGTGGCCCGGGAAATTGGGTAAAACTCGCTGGTAAGAGACTGATGTCTCGCCAGGTAAATCCTCGGACAGCTGGTAGCGTCAGGTTCCAATTTCTTTTATGGGCTCTCGTGGCATGGTTGGTTTCGACCTGGCCTTTCATTAGAAGGGGCTAGCGTTCGATCCCAAGTATGAGGTAGAAATTTATTTCTATTTGAACACGATGTTGTGTTGATATTTATCCATATTGACTCATTAGGGGTAATTTGAATGAATTACTACCAATTGTGTCACGTGGTGGCCCGGGAAATTGGGTAAAACTCGCTGGTAAGAGACTGATGTCTCGCCAGGTAAATCCTCGGACAGCTGGTAGCGTCAGGTTCCAATTTCTTTTATGGGCTCTCGTGGCATGGTTGGTTTCGACCTGGCCTTTCATTAGAAGGGGCTAGCATTCGATCCCAAGTATGAGGTAGAAATTTATTTCTATTTGAACACGATGTTGTGTTGATATTTATCCATATTGACTCATTAGGGGTAATTTGAATGAATTACTACCAATTGTGTCACGTGGTGGCCCGGGAAATTGAGTAAAACTCGCTGGTAAGAGACTGATGTCTCGCCAGGTAAATCCTCGGACAGCTGGTAGCGTCAGGTTCCAATTTCTTTTATGGGCTCTCGTGGCATGGTTGGTTTCGACCTGGCCTTTCATTAGAAGGGGCTAGCGTTCGATCCCAAGTATGAGGTAGAAATTTATTTCTATTTGAACACGATGTTGTGTTGATATTTATCCATATTGACTCATTAGGGGTAATTTGAATGAATTACTACCAATTGTGTCACGTGGTGGCCCGGGAAATTGGGTAAAACTCGCTGGTAAGAGACTGATGTCTCGCCAGGTAAATCCTCGGACAGCTGGTAGCGTCAGGTTCCAATTTCTTTTATGGGCTCTCGTGGCATGGTTGGTTTCGACCTGGCCTTTTATTAGAAGGGGCTAGCGTTCGATCCCAAGTATGAGGTAGAAATTTATTTCTATTTGAACACGATGTTGTGTTGATATTTATCCATATTGACTCATTAGGGGTAATTTGAATGAATTACTACCAATTGTGTCACGTGGTGGCCCGGGAAATTGGGTAAAACTCGCTGGTAAGAGACTGATGTCTCGCCAGGTAAATCCTCGGACAGCTGGTAGCGTCAGGTTCCAATTTCTTTTATGGGCTCTCGTGGCATGGTTGGTTTCGAACTGGCCTTTCATTAGAAGGGGCTAGCGTTCGATCCCAAGTATGAGGTAGAAATTTATTTCTATTTGAACACGATGTTGTGTTGATATTTATCCATATTGACTCATTAGGGGTAATTTGAATGAATTACTACCAATTGTGTCACGTGGTGGCCCGGGAAATTGGGTAAAACTCGCTGGTAAGAGACTGATGTCTCGCCAGGTAAATCCTCGGACAGCTGGTAGCGTCAGGTTCCAATTTCTTTTATGGGCTCTCGTGGCATGGTTGGTTTCGACCTGGCCTTTCATTAGAAGGGGCTAGCGTTCGATCCCAAGTATGAGGTAGAAATTTATTTCTATTTGAACACGATGTTGTGTTGATATTTATCCATATTGACTCATTAGGGGTAATTTGAATGAATTACTACCAATTGTGTCACGTGGTGGCCCGGGAAATTGGGTAAAACTCGCTGGTAAGAGACTGATGTCTCGCCAGGTAAATCCTCGGACAGCTGGTAGCGTCAGGTTCCAATTTCTTTTATGGGCTCTCGTGGCATGGTTGGTTTCGACCTGGCCTTTCATTAGAAGGGGCTAGCATTCGATCCCAAGTATGAGGTAGAAATTTATTTCTATTTGAACACGATGTTGTGTTGATATTTATCCATATTGACTCATTAGGGGTAATTTGAATGAATTACTACCAATTGTGTCACGTGGTGGCCCGGGAAATTGAGTAAAACTCGCTGGTAAGAGACTGATGTCTCGCCAGGTAAATCCTCGGACAGCTGGTAGCGTCAGGTTCCAATTTCTTTTATGGGCTCTCGTGGCATGGTTGGTTTCGACCTGGCCTTTCATTAGAAGGGGCTAGCGTTCGATCCCAAGTATGAGGTAGAAATTTATTTCTATTTGAACACGATGTTGCGTTGATATTTATCCATATTGACTCATTAGGGGTAATTTGAATGAATTACTACCAATTGTGTCACGTGGTGGCCTGGGAAATTGGGTAAAACTCGCTGGTAAGAGACTGATGTCTCGCCAGGTAAATCCTCGGACAGCTGGTAGCGTCAGGTTCCAATTTCTTTTATGGGCTCTCGTGGCATGGTTGGTTTCGACCTGGCCTTTCATTAGAAGGGGCTAGCGTTCGATCCCAAGTATGAGGTAGAAATTTATTTCTATTTGAACACGATGTTGTGTTGATATTTATCCATATTGACTCATTAGGGGTAATTTGAATGAATTACTACCAATTGTGTCACGTGGTGGCCCGGGAAATTGGGTAAAACTCGCTGGTAAGAGACTGATGTCTCGCCAGGTAAATCCTCGGACAGCTGGTAGCGTCAGGTTCCAATTTCTTTTATGGGCTCTCGTGGCATGGTTGGTTTCGACCTGGCCTTTCATTAGAAGGGGCTAGCGTTCGATCCCAAGTATGAGGTAGAAATTTATTTCTATTTGAACACGATGTTGTGTTGATATTTATCCATATTGACTCATTAGGGGTAATTTGAATGAATTACTACCAATTGTGTCACGTGGTGGCCCGGGAAATTGGGTAAAACTCGCTGGTAAGAGACTGATGTCTCGCCAGGTAAATCCTCGGACAGCTGGTAGCGTCAGGTTCCAATTTCTTTTATGGGCTCTCGTGGCATGGTTGGTTTCGACCTGGCCTTTCATTAGAAGGGGCTATCGTTCGATCCCAAGTATGAGGTAGAAATTTATTTCTATTTGAACACGATGTTGTGTTGATATTTATCCATATTGACTCATTAGGGGTAATTTGAATGAATTACTACCAATTGTGTCATGTGGTGGCCCGGGAAATTGGGTAAAACTCGCTGGTAAGAGACTGATGTCTCGCCAGGTAAATCCTCGGACAGCTGGTAGCGTCAGGTTCCAATTTCTTTTATGGGCTCCCGTGGCATGGTTGGTTTCGACCTGGCCTTTCATTAGAAGGGGCTAGCGTTCGATCCCAAGTATGAGGTAGAAATTTATTTCTATTTGAACACGATGTTGTGTTGATATTTATCCATATTGACTCATTAGGGGTAATTTGAATGAATTACTACCAATTGTGTCACGTGGTGGCCCGGGAAATTGGGTAAAACTCGCTGGTAAGAGACTGATGTCTCGCCAGGTAAATCCTCGGACAGCTGGTAGCGTCAGGTTCCAATTTCTTTTATGGGCTCTCGTGGCATGGTTGGTTTCGACCTGGCCTTTCATTAGAAGGGGCTAGCGTTCGATCCCAAGTATGAGGTAGAAATTTATTTCTATTTGAACACGATGTTGTGTTGATATTTATCCATATTGACTCATTAGGGGTAATTTGAATGAATTACTACCAATTGTGTCACGTGGTGTCCCGGGAAATTGGGTAAAACTCGCTGGTAAGAGACTGATGTCTCGCCAGGTAAATCCTCGGACAGCTGGTAGCGTCAGGTTCCAATTTCTTTTATGGGCTCTCGTGGCATGGTTGGTTTCGACCTGGCCTTTCATTAGAAGGGGCTATCGTTCGATCCCAAGTATGAGGTAGAAATTTATTTCTATTTGAACACGATGTTGTGTTGATATTTATCCATATTGACTCATTAGGGGTAATTTGAATGAATTACTACCAATTGTGTCACGTGGTGGCCCGGGAAATTGGGTAAAACTCGCTGCTAAGAGACTGATGTCTCGCCAGGTAAATCCTCGGACAGCTGGTAGCGTCAGGTTCCAATTTCTTTTATGGGCTCTCGTGGCATGGTTGGTTTCGACCTGGCCTTTCATTAGAAGGGGCTAGCGTTCGATCCCAAGTATGAGGTAGAAATTTATTTCTATTTGAACACGATGTTGTGTTGATATTTATCCATATTGACTCATTAGGGGTAATTTGAATGAATTACTATCAATTGTGTCACGTGGTGTCCCGGGAAATTGGGTAAAACTCGCTGGTAAGAGACTGATGTCTCGCCAGGTAAATCCTCGGACAGCTGGTAGCGTCAGGTTCCAATTTCTTTTATGGGCTCTCGTGGCATGGTTGGTTTCGACCTGGCCTTTCATTAGAAGGGGCTAGCGTTCGATCCCAAGTATGAGGTAGAAATTTATTTCTATTTGAACACGATGTTGTGTTGATATTTATCCATATTGACTCATTAGGGGTAATTTGAATGAATTACTACCAATTGTGTCACGTGGTGGCCCGGGAAATTGGGTAAAACTCGCTGGTAAGAGACTGATGTCTCGCCAGGTAAATCCTCGGACAGCTGGTAGCGTCAGGTTCCAATTTCTTTTATGGGCTCTCGTGGCATGGTTGGTTTCGACCTGGCCTTTCATTAGAAGGGGCTAGCGTTCGATCCCAAGTATGAGGTAGAAATTTATTTCTATTTGAACACAATGTTGTGTTGATATTTATCCATATTGACTCATTAGGGGTAATTTGAATGAATTACTACCAATTGTGTCACGTGGTGGCCCGGGAAATTGGGTAAAACTCGCTGGTAAGAGACTGATGTCTCGCCAGGTAAATCCTCGGACAGCTGGTAGCGTCAGGTTCCAATTTCTTTTATGGGCTCTCGTGGCATGGTTGGTTTCGACCTGGCCTTTCATTAGAAGGGGCTAGCGTTCGATCCCAAGTATGAGGTAGAAATTTATTTCTATTTGAACACGATGTTGTGTTGATATTTATCCATATTGACTCATTAGGGGTAATTTGAATGAATTACTACCAATTGTGTCACGTGGTGGCCCGGGAAATTGGGTAAAAATCGCTGGTAAGAGACTGATGTCTCGCCAGGTAAATCCTCGGACAGCTGGTAGCGTCAGGTTCCAATTTCTTTTATGGGCTCTCGTGGCATGGTTGGTTTCGACCTGGCCTTTCATTAGAAGGGGCTAGCGTTCGATCCCAAGTATGAGGTAGAAATTTATTTCTATTTGAACACGATGTTGTGTTGATATTTATCCATATTGACTCATTAGGGGTAATTTGAATGAATTACTACCAATTGTGTCACGTGGTGGCCCGGGAAATTGGGTAAAACTCGCTGGTAAGAGACTGATGTCTCGCCAGGTAAATCCTCGGACAGCTGGTAGCGTCAGGTTCCAATTTCTTTTATGGGCTCTCGTGGCATGGTTGGTTTCGACCTGGCCTTTCATTAGAAGGGGCTAGCGTTCGATCCCAAGTATGAGGTAGAAATTTATTTCTATTTGAACACGATGTTGTGTTGATATTTATCCATATTGACTCATTAGGGGTAATTTGAATGAATTACTACCAATTGTGTCACGTGGTGGCCCGGGAAATTGGGTAAAACTCGCTGGTAAGAGACTGATGTCTCGCCAGGTAAATCCTCGGACAGCTGGTAGCGTCAGGTTCCAATTTCTTTTATGGGCTCTCGTGGCATGGTTGGTTTCGACCTGGCCTTTCATTAGAAGGGGCTAGCGTTCGATCCCAAGTATGAGGTAGAAATTTATTTCTATTTGAACACGATGTTGTGTTGATATTTATCCATATTGACTCATTAGGGAAAATTTGAATGAATTACTACCAATTGTGTCACGTGGTGGCCCGGGAAATTGGGTAAAACTCGCTGGTAAGAGACTGATGTCTCGCCAGGTAAATCCTCGGACAGCTGGTAGCGTCAGGTTCCAATTTCTTTTATGGGCTCTCGTGGCATGGTTGGTTTCGACCTGGCCTTTCATTAGAAGGGGCTAGCGTTCGATCTCAAGTATGAGGTAGAAATTTATTTCTATTTGAACATGATGTTGTGTTGATATTTATCCATATTGACTCATTAGGGGTAATTTGAATGAATTACTACCAATTGTGTCACGTGGTGGCCCGGGAAATTGGGTAAAACTCGCTGGTAAGAGACTGATGTCTCGCCAGGTAAATCTTCGGACAGCTGGTAGCGTCAGGTTCCAATTTCTTTTATGGGCTCTCGTGGCATGGTTGGTTTCGACCTGGCCTTTCATTAGAAGGGGCTAGCGTTCGATCCCAAGTATGAGGTAGAAATTTATATCTATTTGAACACGATGTTGTGTTGATATTTATCCATATTGACTCATTAGGGGTAATTTGAATGAATTACTACCAATTGTGTCACGTGGTGGCCCGGGAAATTGGGTAAAACTCGCTGGTAAGAGACTGATGTCTCGCCAGGTAAATCCTCGGACAGCTGGTAGCGTCAGGTTCCAATTTCTTTTATGGGCTCTCGTGGCATGGTTGGTTTCGACCTGGCCTTTCTTCAGAAGGGGCTAGCGTTCGATCCCAAGTATGAGGTAGAAATTTATTTCTATTTGAACACGATGTTGTGTTGATATTTATCCATATTGACTCATTAGGGGTAATTTGAATGAATTACTACCAATTGTGTCACGTGGTGGCCCGGGAAATTGGGTAAAACTCGCTGGTAAGAGACTGATGTCTCGCCAGGTAAATCCTCGGACAGCTGGTAGCGTCAGGTTCCAATTTCTTTTATGGGCTCTCGTGGCATGGTTGGTTTCGACCTGGCCTTTCATTAGAAGGGGGCTAGCGTTCGATCCCAAGTATGAGGTAGAAATTTATTTCTATTTGAACACGATGTTGTGTTGATATTTATCCATATTGACTCATTAGGGGTAATTTGAATGAATTACTACCAATTGTGTCACGTGGTGGCCCGGGAAATTGGGTAAAACTCGCTGGTAAGAGACTGATGTCTCGCCAGGTAAATCCTCGGACAGCTGGTAGCGTCAGGTTCCAATTTCTTTTATGGGCTCTCGTGGCATGGTTGGTTTCGACCTGGCCTTTCATTAGAAGGGGCTAGCGTTCGATCTCAAGTATGAGGTAGAAATTTATTTCTATTTGAACATGATGTTGTGTTGATATTTATCCATATTGACTCATTAGGGGTAATTTGAATGAATTACTACCAATTGTGTCACGTGGTGGCCCGGGAAATTGGGTAAAACTCGCTGGTAAGAGACTGATGTCTCGCCAGGTAAATCCTCGGACAGCTGGTAGCGTCAGGTTCCAATTTCTTTTATGGGCTCTCGTGGCATGGTTGGTTTCGACCTGGCCTTTCATTAGAAGGGGCTAGCGTTCGATCCCAAGTATGAGGTAGAAATTTATTTCTATTTGAACACGATGTTGTGTTGATATTTATCCATATTGACTCATTAGGGGTAATTTGAATGAATTACTACCAATTGTGTCACGTGGTGGCCCGGGAAATTGGGTAAAACTCGCTGCTAAGAGACTGATGTCTCGCCAGGTAAATCCTCGGACAGCTGGTAGCGTCAGGTTCCAATTTCTTTTATGGGCTCTCGTGGCATGGTTGGTTTCGACCTGGCCTTTCATTAGAAGGGGCTAGCGTTCGATCCCAAGTATGAGGTAGAAATTTATTTCTATTTGAACACGATGTTGTGTTGATATTTATCCATATTGACTCATTAGGGGTAATTTGAATGAATTACTACCAATTGTGTCACGTGGTGGCCCGGGAAATTGGGTAAAACTCGCTGGTAAGAGACTGATGTCTCGCCAGGTAAATCCTCGGACAGCTGGTAGCGTCAGGTTCCAATTTCTTTTATGGGCTCTCGAGGCATGGTTGGTTTCGACCTGGCCTTTCATTAGAAGGGGCTAGCGTTCGATCCCAAGTATGAGGTAGAAATTTATTTCTATTTGAACACGATGTTGTGTTGATATTTATCCATATTGACTCATTAGGGGTAATTTGAATGAATTACTACCAATTGTGTCACGTGGTGGCCCGGGAAATTGGGTAAAACTCGCTGCTAAGAGACTGATGTCTCGCCAGGTAAATCCTCGGACAGCTGGTAGCGTCAGGTTCCAATTTCTTTTATGGGCTCTCGTGGCATGGTTGGTTTCGACCTGGCCTTTCATTAGAAGGGGCTAGCGTTCGATCCCAAGTATGAGGTAGAAATTTATTTCTATTTGAACACGATGTTGTGTTGATATTTATCCATATTGACTCATTAGGGGTAATTTGAATGAATTACTACCAATTGTGTCACGTGGTGGCCCGGGAAATTGGGTAAAACTCGCTGGTAAGAGACTGATGTCTCGCCAGGTAAATCCTCGGACAGCTGGTAGCGTCAGGTTCCAATT
>NC_090748.1:22789674-22798243 GCF_036898095.1 Palaemon carinicauda | reverse complement strand
ATATATATAGATATATACTGTATATATATATATATATATATATATATATATATATATATATATATATATATATATATATATATATATATATATATATATATATATACATATATATATATATATATATATATATATATATATATATATATATATATATGTATATATATATATATATATATATATATATATATATATATATATATATATATATATATATATATATATATATATGAATGTGTAGAAATCACGAAAGCTGACACGTGATGAATATAAAATGTATTATAGCCACGAAAGGAAAAATGAAAAAGACTTGATTGGAGTTAGTACTTTCATCCACTCAGGACATTATCAAACTCAGCAATGAGAATACATATACAAAGACATCGTATTTATACTGGAGAAGGGGATCCAACAGCTGTCAGTTTCTTAATAATTCCGGAGAAGTCAGATTTTAGATAAAAGGATAATACTGGATTTACGGAAAACAGACCTGGGCTTAGATTCAAATTTCCACCTTGAGTACAGGAGATTAAAAATGATTCAACAATATTCCTTTGGAAATAGTCATTTACATGGATTACTTTTTCCGTCTTTGACCAGCCAATTCTGTGACTTGACCCTAACCAGTGGGAGGCCAAGGCATTATTAAGAGAACCCCTGGAGACGGCCACCTGATGTTGTTTTAATCTGACTGGTATACTTTTTGATGTTTGGCCAACATAAAATAGGTTACACTCTGAACAAGGAATGCTATATATTACATTATTATCATTTCCAGATCTGACATTTTCGATCGATTTTCAAGGATTATTATTATGCAAGCTCCAGCTTCTTTTGCCTCTGGAAAGTTGAGTATTGAATCTTTACAATATCTGTATTTCAGTTCCTGTCTCACAGTGAAATTAGAGTAATTTATTGTGATTAGGAGCTAGGCCTGTTACCGGAGGCGCCATGGGCGCTGTCGTTCGTTGGGCATGTGTTATTTAGTAAGTAGAATGACATTCCCGGTTTTTAATAGCATTAATAATTTAATTACGAAAGCTATTTAGGCCTTTTATACTTGTAAAGATATTTATATGCATAATTTTCCTTTTTCTCTGTCGATCGTATATGTCAGAGTTTCGGTGATTTAGGTAACCGAGATCTCACCTTACCTAGGTAACTTAACCTAGGCAACATATACTTTCGACATTCCTCTGTTACCCTTGGGTATTGGTTATCAATTCATTGGAGATAGATATATCCTAGAATTATTATATAACCGATGCTCTTCTCTGATATAGAATTAAGGATAATCTCTCTTCACTCCGGGTGTAGCCATAGGCTACAACCCTAACGGGTCGGCCTTGAATTTTTAATTCAGACATGACTAGCCTAGGGTTTTCTGTCTCGTCTCTTAACACCAGATGGTAAGTTTTGAGACTTGATCAGAACCTCAGAGTATTTAGTCTTGTGCCGGCAGTCGGCCGGCGGGGTGAATAGTCATCCCCCTGCCAGCTAGGCTGCCAGCATAGGAGGCTAGCCCTCCCTAGGCTACACCTGAAGTGGTGGTATGATGCCGCCATCTTCTCCCTGTGGCCTAGTAGACTAGTCCTATGCTCACAAACCCTAGGCTAAAGAGTAGTATACTTCTGAGGCCTAGGATGGTGCGGCACTGGAATTCTGTTTCTCCCTTTGTGAGAGGTGGCGGCACTGCTGCTGTCCCCTTAACTGTATTGACACACCCTAGGCTGGAGAATGGAAGATTCTCCTACCACCTGCGGCTATGCCAGATGCAGGCAGCCTTGACAACTGCAGGAAGATATGTTGGATGCCAGCAACCATGTGTCTTACAAACTGCCGGCGGCGATGCATGCTGCTGGTAGCCATGTCATTTGTCAGCAGCCATGATGGCTGGGAGTGGGAAGTCCCTTCTGTCACCAAGGTTCTTCAGTTCTCCCTTGGACTGCTAGCCACAAGTTCTATTATCGGAGTACCGCCGGCCAGGCCGGCACAGATAGGTGCTGACTCAGCTGGCCGCACGCCGACTGTACTAGTGCTACCGGAGGCTAGCCTGCAAGCAGTGTATTGGCGGGATCAACAGGTAATAGTACTGTGGCTGGATGGAAGCCTGAATGTTACATTCTTCCCTTCCCTTTGAAACTTTTTTCTGGAGAAAGGCAGTAAAATTAGTCTTTACATCCTTAATTACTGTATACATACACAGTAATAGGTAGCCTTCACTCCATGCTATCTCTCTCTCTTTTAGCTAGCAGGCTGGATGTGCCAGCAAGAACTAGCTATGCTGGCGTCATGCCGGCTGAACTACAGTATTGGTTTATACAGAAAGTCAGTATATTTGCAGTATATAATATACTGCAGATAGATAAACTACTGTATATTTTATACTAGTAGTTATTTCCAATATATCTTGGGTATCCCTACCCGGGTATTTGCCGCACCCAATCCTATATTGGAAGAATATAATTTCTTCAATATTCTGATTGGAAATCAGTTTTCACATTACCCTACAATATTAAATACTTTATGGGCTGGGGTGTTACACTCCTAACCCTTAAAGGGTAAAACCCTTATCCTTGAGTCTCCCTGATTAGGAAACTCTATGATTCAATATTGTAAAGGAGGCCACAGCAAATAGGTTGTGTGGGATACACAAATATATGTCTTTTATTTTTTCCTAGTGCCGTGCCGTCAGATGCTTGCTACAAAGCCAGCATACTGGCTGAACTATATTATATATAATTATAGAGTAGCCAGTAATTAGCAACATTGTATATACTGCAAATAGAAAACTATAGTATGATTATACATTAGTTATTTCTAACATATCTTGGGTACCCTTGTGCGAGCTTCTGCTGGTACCGCTCCTATATTGAAAGAATAGTATTTTCTCTGTATTCTGATTAAGAAATCAGTCATCCTTACCCCACAGTGTTAAGAATGAAAAGGGACAGTAATTTATACACTTCTCTACCCCTAGGGGTTAGAACCCTTTTAGCTGGAGTTCCCTTGATAGAGGAATCTCCATATATTTAATACTGAGGGGAGGTAGCAGCATTTTCTTGCAGGGGATACACAAGTATGTGTCTCCCACTATCCCTTTATAGCTTACTACCCTAAGCAATTTTGTTAAAAGATGACTTTTATATATTGCTTCTTAGTGAGATAATCAATTGTATACACATTCGGTTTTCCTTTCTTTACAGGAGGAACACCAGATGACATGTGTTGCAGTCTTCTGCAAGATCAAGAGTAAGTGTTTTAACGGTCATAATACACGCAGGTTTCATACCCCCTGCAATATTATTTCCGAATTCCTACATTATTGGAACCCGCAGGTTTGCAATATATGTCGGACTTCAATGTCCGAGGGTTTCGAGAATCCCAAGTCGATAGAGACTAGGGATGCAGCTCGTTACAAATTATGTAACTGGGTAAGAGGTTTCCAGAAAATCTCTCCGGGACCTTAACTACCTAATGATAGGATGCGTAAGCTACTATTTCCGAAAGCAAGTAAGGAAATAGTGGTGCCCTAGGCACGATCTACATCTCCCGACGCCAGATACCCTTTGGGAAGGAGTGCAGGAAACGCCCACGGGAAGAAGGGGAGAACGTCGTGTCGGAATTGTTTCCGTCCAGGCCAGCTCTAGAGTCATCGACATCGACATCTTCACCTTCTACCACTCTATTAGAAGGAATGGACCAGCTATGGACCCAAGTGAAAAACTAATAAAAAACCTTTGCAAACAATGAGCAGGAAGCGAAATGCAAGATAGAGCATTATAAAGCTCCACTTGTCGTTCCCTAAGGGTCATACAAACGACCCATAGATCAAGACCTTCCGACATGCTCCAAAACCAATCCCTGGAGGTTTGCAGAGCTGATGCCGGTTTTAAACGGCAAACTCTACATCTCGGAGAAGATAGGTGCTGTTCCTTTGGACAAAATCCAGTTTTAGCCAAACTTTGACGCTTTCCCTAATTGTTTCGTTTGACTGAAGTATGAACCAATGTCAAGAAAAGGAACGAAATCGAAGGAGGTCATGATTCTCGACCATGATAAGGCACAGGCTATCCTGTCAAGTAGCCTGAAAAAGGCGGGTTACTCGGTGTCGAAGGTATTCACACCAGGTAACAGGCACCCTTCCTTTCTTGCTCTTGCTTCAATTTCATTCTCCTTTATGGGGAAGGCATTTAAATCTGTTGCCAAGGCAGTGGAGGCAGGTAGACCATGTCCTGCACTTGAAGAGTGCAAGCCTCTGTTACTAGCCTTTCCCAGACAAGAGAAGGACTGGAAGGAGGCCCAATTAACCTTTTCAGTAGGAAGGGTAGATGCAGATGTCGCCTGTCGACAGTTAAACGAAAATCTCCCTAAATTATCCGAGTTTCTTTTGTATAATGAACAAGAGAAAAAGAAGAAACTTGTAGCCTCCCTATCCCTAAAAAACTACATAGAGTTGTGTTCAACCCATCAAGGTACCCCAGACATGCTCAAGGTCTTAGCCAAAATACATATGGCTACCTTAGTAAAAGACCTTTATGCCTTTATGAAGGCTAGGAGAGCATGTAGGGAGTTTGCGTTCGCTGCTGCAACAGTGAAACATGAAACAAGGAAGCTAATATCTTCCAACATCTGGGGTAGAGACCTCTTCCCAGACGAGGTAGTTAGAAAAGTTGTTAAGAACACCTCCACGGAGAACATAGGACATCTCCAAAAGTGGGGCATCCTTTCAAAGAGAAAGTCTTCCACGGTTGTGGGTCCACAACCTAAAAGGAACACGGAAAATTCTGGAAATATATATCGAGCTGTCCAATAACATCCCACAGTTGCAGTGACCGTGGTGCCACAGGCAGGTGGTCGAAAATATAAACCTACTGATCATTCGAAGCATAGAGATGCTTCTGGTAGGAGGGAGGTTCCTTTAGGATCGCTGGACCTTCGATCCTTGGGTCCAAGGCCTAATCAAGATGGAAATAAGATGGGAGGTAGATATGTCTCCGCCATCATTTCCTCAACTCTTCTTACAATCCAAAACACTCCTAAAGGAGTTTACCTGAGAGCTCTAAAGCATACAGGTGGTAAGGAAACTATAGTCCATCGGATTCCAGGGAAGGCTCTTGGTGTTCAAGAGAAGGACTCAAGAAGACTCAGAGTCATTCCTAACTTGTCGCTACTCAACAAGTTCAAATAAAACAGCGAGTTCAGAATGTTAATCCTTCAAAACATAAGGACCCTGTTTCAATAAGGGGTGTCAGTAGTCTTGTCAGACCTGAAAGTTGTCTATTGGCAACTCCCAGTCAATCACCCCTTCTCTCCTATCTAGGATTCAAGTTTCAGAGGGTAACCTATATCCTAAGAAAGATACTTGTCGGACTAGACACAGTCCTAAATATCTTCATAGGATTGGTAAAGACAGTCACGCAATAACCAAGCCTAGAAATGTTTCAGGAAACAATGTACCTGAACGAGAGGCTGGGGTGGCCAGCACCCAAAGTGGCTGGTCTATGAACATCCAAGGAAATGATCTGGTTCCCGGAACATCGCGGATGCAAGGTAAGTTTCAAGAAGTCTCGATTCTCTCCAGCTCAAAGGTTTCAAGGTCTAAAAAACCATTGAAGCCTGTGGTCACACCAACTCTCCTTTCCCTTGGTAATGTAAAAGGAGATTACAAGGTCGGTCAAGAGACTCTGGTAATCAGTCAGATTTCCAAGATATTAATACAGAGGAAATCTGAACTCTCTCCAGTCTGCAATAGAGACAGACCCAGTGCTAAGAGCACTACTGAAAGATGCGGTAAGAGTCTGGAAAAGATACGCATCAAACGCTCAAAGAGATCTAAAAAGACCGATATCGGTCCTTCTTTAATCGCTTCCCTAACAAAGGTCAAAGACCGAAAGTCCCAAAACCAGGTTGTTCCTGTCATGAGTGGGGAAACTGTCTCCACGCAGATCAGACTTCCTACGGCTGATCTGGGACACCGAAGCGGTAATGTCACGTTGCAATCGACAACGCTAGAGAACGTCTCATACAGTCCAGGTGACGTTATCCATCCCTTCCTTAAAGGGACGGCAGCTGTCAGCAATTTTTTACAATTGTTCCGCAATGTGACAGTGGATGCTCTACTTAAGCTCAAGCCGATAGAGTTAGAATGGACCACGGATGCAGATCTATTATCTCCCAGATAGGAACAAGTCCCCGAACTGCAGATCAACCTCTTCATCACGAGCGTCTTCAAGAAACTACCTCGATATGTAGCCCCATACGAGGATCCTCTAGTGGAGATAACCGACATCCTGTCTCTGTTACAAAAAGGATGGACTTAGGATTTCCTGTTCATCCCATCCAATCTCCTGCTGAAGGTCCTCAACATGCTGAGATCCTTCCAGGGATGAGTAGCTCTGTTAGCTTCAAGTAGCCCAAGAGCAATCAGTCCTCTTTAGTGAAGAAACTGAGGCTGAGGCTGGCCCTAGTTCTGAACCCAGCACTATTTCAGAAGGTTCAGAAGTTAATTGCCTTCGATTTATCACAGAGAACCCGAACCCTTCATTTCATGATTTTCTTGTTCTAGCGGTTAGGAAAAGATTTGGGATCTCAGAAGGCAATATAGAATTCCTAGAAGAATACAAGCCTAAGTCAACTAGAAGACAATATGAGTCTTCCAGGAAAAAGTGGGTTGCTTTTGTAAAAGCAAAAGGACCGAAAGAAATTTCAATCAACTTCTGTCTGTCCTTTGTCCACCTTCATAATACTACGTGCAAGTAATCCTTGACTAGACTTTTTTATGCCTTTCAAGTGGATCTGGCGAATGAAATCTTTAACAAGATCCTGAAGGAATATGCAAGGCTTAGGCCTGCAGCACTTCCAAAGCCCATCTCTTGGTCTTTGGACAAGGTCCTACATTATGCCTCATTTGCGAACAATGAAGATTGTTCCCCTAAGGATCTAACCCAAAAGCTTATTATTCTGTTCGCTATAGCCTCTGGGGCTAGAGTTAGTGAAATAGCGACCCTATCTAGATATGAGGGCCACAATCAGTTCACAAAAGAAGAGAGCTGAATCTCTTCCCTAATCCAACCTTCATTGCTTAGAATGAGCTACCCACTTAGAGGTGGGTCCCTGGAGAATCTGCCCTCTGAAGGAAGATGTCTCTCTATGTCCTGTAGAGTGTCTAAAGGTCTATCTTCGTAGAACTTCAGACTTCAGGGGAGGACAGCTCTTTAAAGGAAAAACCTCTGAATCAAACTTATCCCTAAAACAACTGAGAGTGAAGCTCACCTACTTTATTCGTAGACCAGATCCTGACAGTACTCCCGCAGGTCATGATCCGAGAAAAATTGCTTCATCACTGAATTTCTTTCAGTATATGGACTTTGAGTGTGTTTGTTCATACACCGGATGAAAATCATCTACGAGTGTTTTATAAACACTATGCGAAACAGGTCCATGAACTAAAGTGCTATGAAGTAGCGGCAGGTAGCGTATTAGAACCTGGCTCCTAATTACTGTCATAAACAGTTAATTAATTGGGACATTGAACATCCTCGCTCATATACTGGATGGGGATCATCCAGAGTGTTTTACAAACACTATGCTAAACAGGTCCATAAAATGAAGCATTATGTGGTGGCGGCGGGTAATGTATATAAACCTGCCGTCTAGTTCTGCGATGAACAGCTAATTTACTGGGACTGTCAATTAAAGGGAAAAGGGGTCATCACTTTTAGTATGACCTGCTTTGAATGAGTGTTACCATGGTGACACTAACTGTTAAAAATCCCAGGTGTGGAATTGTACAGATAGCACTAATGCCGTATGGACGTAGTACACAGTGTAGTGGCACTCATCATTTCTTTCTTATCAAGAAAGAAATATAATTTTTATGTATGTTACAGGTATAATTCCGTTGTCATGCTACATTCGTTTTACTTGTTAATTTATTTCAGTCATTTGATAGAAATAAATGTCTATTAGAATGTGATTGAGTCCTAATTCGCCGGATAATTGCATATTTAAAATGCCAGAGTTCTTTGACTTACTGAAGTAAGTATCCTTCATATAATTGTATGCGTGCAAACAATGGATATGAGACACTGATATTGATTCAGCAATATATACAAACTATGAGACTGTTTGTATATTCAGTGTAAACTTATGTTTGTTCATAAAATAAATGCTAACTTTGAGGCCCCTTTTCTACTGTCTAGAATGACTCATCTCTGTAGGGGGTAGGAAGCACTAACATCGTTTATGATTACTAATGATGACAGATAACAGTAATGTCAGTTGTCTCAATTGGTCCAAATTACCATAGAAATGTTGTCCCAAGGTTAAGGCACTGATGAAAATCCACAGATACATTAATGCTCTGGTACGCTTCCATCAGGCCGACATGGCTTGAGCCAAAATAAGGGATTTTTAGCGAAGTGAAAAATATATTTTTGAGTGAGATGGCCATGTCGTCCTGATGGACCCACCCTTCTTTTCTAATAGAAAAGATCTTCACAGTATTCCTTCCCGAAGTACTGTATCTGTAGCACCATGCTCAATGCTACAAGGAATGTTCGCCATC
>NC_090748.1:22769679-22774679 GCF_036898095.1 Palaemon carinicauda | reverse complement strand
AGAAATGGCGAAAGTGACGGACAGCCAAGTGCACCGCCAGCAATTCTCGATCGAAGGTAGAATAACCCGATTCTGCCTTGGACAGTTTTCTGCTGAAGAAGGCCAATGGGCGGGGCGAGCCGTTGACCACCTGCTCGAGTACTGCACCAATAGCGACGTCGCTGGCATCGGTGGAGAGAAGGAGAGGGGGCGTGTGGGATAGGAAAAGTGAGAGCCGCAGCAGTTGATAGGGCCTTCTTTGCATTGCAGAAGGCTGCTTCTTGAAGGGGACCCCACTTCAAGTCCTTTGGCTTGCCCTTGAGTGAGGCGTAGAGGGGAGCAAGAGTGACGGCAATGGCTGGCAGAAAACGGTGATAATATTTGATCATGCCCCAAGAATTCCTGCAGAGATTTGACGGTCGAGGGCGCGGGGAAATTCCGAACGGCTGCTACCTTCTCAGGGAGGGGAGCGAACCTTCAGGAGTGATACGGTGCCCCCAAGAACGACACTTCGTTGGCGCCAAAGGTACACTTGTCGTACCGGACTACAAATCTGTTTTGTTGCAGGCGGTCGAGCACGATGCGCAGGTGACGGAGGTGTTCCTCTTTTGAGGAGGAGAACACAAGTATGTCGTCCACATAACATACACAGAAAGGGAGGTCCCCTAAGATGCCATCCATGAGACGTTGAAACGTTGCCCCAGCATTACGAAGGCCAAAACAAGAGTAATTGAAGGTGTATGTGCCAAAACCGAGTGGTGATGGCGGTCTTGGGGATGTCTTCTGGGCTCATAGGCACCTGATAATACCCCTTCAGGAGGTCGAGCGTAGAGAAAATCTTCGCTTTGTGCAGGTAGGAGGTTACATCGGCAATGTTTGGGAGGGGGTAGTGATCCGGTTCTGTTTGCATGTTCAAGCGCCAGTAATCCCCGCACGGACGGAGGGAGCCGTCTTTCTTCAGAACGATGTGTAAGGGTGACGACCATGGGCTGGAGGCCTTTTGGCAAAGGCCCATTTTCTCCATTTCCGGCGAACGTCTGTTTGGCGGCTGCCAATCGTTCCGGTGCCAGACGTCTGAATTTTGCGAAGACTGGGGGTCCCGTCGTCTTGATATGGTGATAAATACCGTGCTTGGCAGGAACCGTGGGCGTTTGGCGAAGTTCTGGACGGAAAACTTCCGGGTACGACGTGAGGAGGTGGGGCGTAGGCATCCGTGGGTGCGCTGATGTGGAGAGCGAGGTTAGAGGGGGGCGGGGTTTAAGAGGTGTCGACAAGTACGAGTCTGCGGTTGACCAATCGTCGGTGGGCGACATCGACCAGAAGGTGGAAATGAGAGAGGAAATCCGCACCGAGGACTGGCATTGTGACGTCAGCAACGAGAAATGTGAGGCTATCGTAACCGTAGGTGGGTATCGCAGATCCGTTGGCAGCTACCAAGCGGACGTCGGCAGATGTAGACAGACTACGTTGTGCCTTGAAGAGTTTCCTCTGCAAAAGAGAACGACAAGCACCCGTGTCTACCAAAAATCGCACGCCCGTTCCTGCATCCTGTAAAAAAGAAAAAGATTAGAAACATGGGAGGCCACCACCACAAGCGATTGCCTACTTACACGTTTATTGGCCACTGACAATCTTTGGCACATTTCTTCGCGGTTGCCCCCGAATCTGAAGTGGTAGTAGCAAAACTGCAGCGGATGGGAGGTAGTAAGTGGCTGTAGAAGTCGTTCGTTGGGGCGCGAGCGATTGGTGGGGTGGTGGGCGGCTTTGTCGCCGCTTCGGCACGTCACGGGGTAGGCTTGTATGTCCTACGGCGTTCATGTCAGCTTCGGTTGACGTTGCATAGGCATCCTCGTCGTCAGGGGTGGAGGCGTTGATGGAGGTCTTGAAGTGGCTGTCCATAAGGGCGTCGGCTTTTGGTCATCAAGTCCTTTATGGGTAAACTATCGACATCGGGTATGTCAGCGCGCACAGGTTCAGGTAAACGGCGTATCCAAAGGGCACGGAGTAGGTTCACCTCACGAGGAGAGCCGTCTGCGGCAGGTTGAAGGCGAGCGATACTGGTCATTTTCCCTGAGGGCAAGCGAAGCCCTTTGGTCCCCCAACGGTTGTTGCGAGAGCTGAAAAAGCTTTGCTATACGGGCGGCTGGCGACGGCGAGTACTGCTGCAGAAGGTATAATTTGAGGGCGTCATACTCTATTGGGGGTGTCTCCTTGTTCACAAAGCCAGTCGGATATTTCTGGGAAGGTGTCCTCGGGTATCGCCGCGAGAACATAATCCGCTTTGGTGGTTGAGCGAGTCACGCCCCTGATACGAAAGTGGGACTTCAGCGAGTTGAAACCAAGCGAACGTTTCTCCGCTGGCGAAGGGTGAAAGTTTCAATGGAGCGGGCCGCAGTGCCAACTGCCGGAGTAGAGTCAGCCTCCGTCATAGTACCACCGATGGAGGGGCGAGGGATGGGGGGGTGGAAGGCAGTGGGAGCGAGTCGACTTCCGGGGGTCACCAATGTGACGGTGCCGAGAGAGGGGTGTGAACTCAAAGGCAGATTGGAAACGACTGAGTTATATTATTGTGGAACACTCTCCTTATATACAAAAACCTCAAGGCAACAGGACATAACAAGTTCACAAGACAGACAATATTCAGAGCAAAACAGCAGACATGAATTTTCATGTTCGTTTGAGTGCGAGGGAAGAGCGAAGATACAAGCATATTATATACAAAAGGAATTATGTACAATTGTGTGACACACGGTTGGTACACCACTTTTGCTGTCTGTTAAACAGCCGCAATTGTTCTTGTGACTGCTGTGTATATATTCACGTCATTATTGATTTTTTTTTGTTAATTAGAAATTAATCATTTGAAGGTTCTGACCTCTTCATGATTATTTTCTTAATTCTTTATTAATGGGTCATTATTACAACATCCAATATAACTTAAAAAAATGTTATTCACTGTCCACCATATTTTTTTATTTTTTTTTATTTTTTTGCTATGCTGTCATTGGAGTCCCTATATAATATAGGCATTTTACTTTGTATTTTTGGTCCCTATTATCCAGCATATCACCAGAATATAGCCCAGAGAATAATACCAACCCAATGGAAACAATGAACAAACATGAACAACTTTTGTCAAAAACAGATAACAAAAATAGTTTTAACTTAGCTTTATATATCATAATTAAAAAAAAAAAGTAGTTGTAATTCACAATTGTATAATGAAGTCGTAAAGGAAAAGGTAGTAGACCTAGGCACAGACACTGAAATATGGAAAACATTGGTATATGGAGTACATTTTCTTACCAAGATGTTGCAATTCTGATTTAGGAGAGTCATGATAAATTACTAAAGCTTAGAAACAAATAATAGGAATAAATATCAGTTTGAGTTACTTTACTAAAAGAAAGAGGAATTTTTGGCTACTTAGACTATTGGAATTTGAAATATTTAATTTTTCTCAACTAACATTTAATTTTCAACCATGCTAAAAATTATTAATTAAGTAGCATGTTGAATGCATATACTTGCTATCAATAGTCACATGACTTATGGAAACTGATATAATAGCATCAATTACTACGATAATCATAAAAAAAATACTCATTAGATCTTTTTATGAACCCATTATGATTACGTTCTCTTTCCAAATATTTTAGATTTAATGTAACTTGTCCCAGAAAACAATCAACAGCATATATTATGAGAAATGCTTTTTATTGTCAGTGACGTAAATAACAACATTCATTCCACACCTTTCATATCCGTCCACTCATCACTATGTTGAATTTAACCTAATAAAGAGTGATATCTCACACAATTAATATGAAAATTAGAGAATATTAATCCAAACCATATCACACACTTAGTTGATAAGAACCTAATTAAGAATGAATTAAAGTTCAGACACATTTAAAACTAATCTTGGAAGCTCTTGAGAATGTGACCGTAAGAGAGAGAGAGAGAGAGAGAGAGAGAGGAGAGAGAGAGAGAGAGAGAGAGAGATTGAATAATTTTGAAGAATCAATAATTAAAATGGCAAATCAGCATTTCAAAACATTTTCTTTAGTGTGAATATTTCACAAATATCTTTTATAATCAAGAAATTTTAATCTTCATTTATTTCACGACCGCAGAAAAGATATTTCAAATGTCACTCGCACAAAGAAGCTGGTAAGAGCACCGGAGGAATGGTGAGGCAAGATACTAATATAAAAGACCTCGTGGAGATCTATGAAATTTTTCTTCACAATGCTAAATTGCAACGTCATATTCGTCATATCTGAGGCAATCTCCATAAAAACAATTCTAATCAAACGGCAATAGAGCAAAAATTTATTTTAAAAATGTGTTTTAGGAGAAATACTCTTTAAGATAAGGTCCAATTAATAGAGGATACTGAAAAAGATGTTTCATGATATCATGATTCCAGAACTGAAATTGTTATCTCAAAAAAAGGAAATTTATAGTTTCCTACATATACAAGAACTCACACACACAAACACACATATACACACACGCGCGTGCGCCAGCACACACACAAACACACATATACACACACGCGCGTGCGCCAGCACACACACGCACACACACACACACACACACATATATATATATATATATATACATATATATATATATATATATATACATATATATATATATATATATATATCTATATATATATATATATATATATACATATGAAATATATATATATATATATATATATTTATTTATTTATTTATATATCACATACAAACACACGCACACACACACACACGTATATATATATATATATATGTATATGTATAGATAGATATATAGATAGATAGATATAATCATCAGCCAGTATTAGTCCCACTGCAGTACAAAGGTCTCAGATATGTCCTTCCACTTCCGCCTGTTTCTAGTTTTCCTGAGCCAGTCTACCGCTGCAAACATTCTTAGTTCATCAATCCATCTTCTTCTTCCTTCCCTTGCTCCTTCTTCAATCTCTAGGAACCTATCCTATTATCTTT
>NC_090748.1:22749679-22757179 GCF_036898095.1 Palaemon carinicauda | reverse complement strand
ACGAGGCACATTCAGAAATGATGGATAGCTCTCCTATTCCTCTTTAATCACTACTCGCACTCTTTCCACCTATTCCTCTTTTTCTGTCCCTCTCGGACTTCTTTTATGCCCCAACCTCCCAAGTCAATCACACTCGCATCATCGGGGCATTCATTCTTGTCACCCTTGGTCATGTCCTCGGCTACCCACATATATTCACCTTCACCGCTCCAATCTCTCTCTCTCTCTCTCTCTCTCTCTCTCTCTCTCTCTCTCTAACATGTGTAACTATCTCTCTCTAGTCCCATTTTCTGATTGCTCCTTTCTTGAATTCACAACACGTGCTCTATTTTCTCTATTTTATTCGGGGTCTTGAATATTTTGGGTACGTACTTCGTTCCTCTTTTGCGCCTTAGTTGTTACTCCTATTGATGTAACTCTAGAGAGGGCATCAACTACCTTGTTAGCTTTACCATCTATTTGGTGAAAACCTGAAGTGAATTCCATTATGCAAAGCGACCTTATGTAACGAAAAAAATGCCTTATCAAACGCTGCTGCTCTCACTATTTCTGTGCTACATGCATCTCTCCTTCTCTCCACCAATGCCAGTGACGTCGCAATTAATGCAGTACTCGAGCATTTGGTCAACGGTCACCCTGCTCACTGGCCTTCTTCAGTAAAAAACTATCCAAGTTTGAATCTGACTACTCTAGCTTCGACCATGAATTGTTAATGGTGCACTTGGGAGTCCTTCACTTTTGCCACTTCTTAGAAGATACATCCTTCATCATTCGCGCAGACGACATTCCTCTGGTGCAGGCCTTCAACGCCAACAATCTGTCTGTCCTAGCTGAATATAATTGCACCCATCAACACCTTCCTGGGAAAGTGAATCCCATTGTTGATACCCTGCTAAGAAACGCGTCGGGCAGCATTCATTTGGGATTAGATTGAAAGACCTTGGCAGAAGCCCAACGAATAAGAACAAGTGTATCTAGCATGTATGACAACCTGTAATGTCCGCCTTATGTACATCTGTCATACTATTATATTGGATAGACAGATTTGATATCCCTGATCATCTTGCTTGTGACAGGGGTACCAATTTCACCTTTCAAATGTGGACATTATTAGCGAATCTCCTGGGAATCACTCTACATTAGGCAACGGCGTACAACTCTGCAGTCAACAGAATGCTTAAAAGTTTTCATCATAACCTCAAAGCGCCTTTAATATCCTAATGCAAGGACTCCAACAGATGTACCCAACTTTCCTGGGTCTTTCTGGGACTAAGGATCACTCATAAAGACCCACTGGATGTCTTGGCAGCTTACATGAAATATGGCAACCCGTTGGTCTTCTCTGCCGAATTTATTCTATCTACAACCTCCTCCGACAATATCCAGCGCCTACATCACATTGTGGGAGAATTTACTCCATGCTGCCAGACTTACAAGCCCTAGAGAAGCAACAAATCCAGACAGATTTGCTTAAGGTATCACATGTTGTCCTGTGCAACAATACCAGCAAACCACCGATAATACACCCTTACACGGGCCCCTTCCTTGTGATCCATCAGACAAAGAAGGCGTTCTTACTGAACATCTGTGGCAAAGAAGACTGGGTCTCCATTTATCCCCTAAACTTGCGTATCTCCTGCAAGATGACCTGCTCACAGTATGCCTCTGAAGAGCATGGAGCTCCAGTTCACTTCTTGTAAACTGCAAGGGCTTTGACTTTTTATCTAATCACTCGCTCATAATAGACTTCTAACGGTGCTATCAATCTAGCACAATCTTTATCATGTTTGAATATTTCTGATGCTCTTCCTCGGAAGTCGTTGTATATAAACTCGATGATTGTTTAATAGCCAAGGAGGTGTAGTCTGGTGCTGTGGGAAAGTCCAGATCATTCAAGGACAGTACTGGTCATCTGACAATATCCATGAAGAGGGGGAACCGGTTATCATCACAATGGCCAGCAATGACGAGGATGATCTGTTTATCCATAGTGGTATGGAATGAAATAAAATACATTCCTAGTTAGTGTCATAAATTCCCCACACATCATATGTATACATTTGTTATCGATTCCCCTCTCCAGATGCATAATATTCATAATTTATCATGTATTGTTAGAGAGAGAGAGAGAGAGAGAGAGAGAGAGAGAGAGAGACTTACCTTATTGCCTTATTCTATGTTTTAGTTTCCTCAGGTCCCTCAGTGTGAGGCACCTCGTATATCCACCAGAGAGTTGCTAAGGTATCTTCCGGTGTATTTTACATCTTTCAGTCTTAGATGGTCTGGGATACATCTTAGGTATTTATCGAGCTTATTCTTAACACATCTATGCTCACTCCTGATAAATGAGCTTTGCAGCTCATTAAAAAATCGCTGCATTATCGATGCTGGTGCGTAGTAGATTAATGTCCTGTGCATCTTCCTTAGTTTTCCTTGTATAGTTTTGGGCTCTATTAATCTACCTCGGCTTGCTCTTTCTGATATTTTTAGCTCGTTGATGTTTTCAGTAATTCCATCGATTATCTTCCATGCTTTTATCATCATGTTGCGTTCTCTTCTCTTTTCTAGACTGTACAATTTTAAAAATTGCAGTCTTTCCCAGTAGTCAAGGTCCTCAACTTCTTCTATTCTAGCAGTAAAGGACCTTTATACACTCTCTATTTGTGCATTATTTTTTTGGTAGTGTGGGTACCATATCACATTGCAGTACTCGAGTGTACTACGTACATGAGTTTTGTAAAGCGTAATCATGTGTTCAGCTTTTCTTGTTTTAAATTGTCTGAATAGCATTCCCATTTTTGCTTTACATTTAGCCAACAGTGTTGCTATTTGGTCGTTGCTTAACATATTCCTGTTTAACATTACACTAATGTCTTTAATTGCTTCCTTATTTGTGATTGTCTCGTTATTAGGTCCCATGTATGCATATACCATTCCTTCTCTGTTTCCATAATTTATTGATTCGAATTTATCGGAGTTAAATACCATTCTATCTATCTCTGCCCATTCATATATTCTATTCAGACCTCTTTGTAATGAGTTTCTACCTTAATCACAAGTAATTTCTCTACTTATTCTTGTGTCATCGGTGAATCTTCTCACTACAGAGTCTTTAACATTACAGTTGTACCAACCATGTGTCACACAATTGTACATAATTCCTTTTGTATATATTATGCTTGTATCTTCGCTCTTCCCTCGCACTAAAATGAACATGAAAATTCATGTCTGCTTTTCTCCTTTGTAACATTGTCAATATTTGACCATGAAAATTCTTGTTGCTTTGAGATTTTGTATATAGAGGAGTGTGTTCTTTAATAAACAACTCAGTTGATTGCATCCTGCCTTTGAGTCATAACCTCTCTCTCGGCACCATCACATTGGGGAACCCAGAAGTCGACTCGCTCCCACTGCCTTCCACCCCCACCTCCCTGGCCCCACCATCGTTGGTACTATGACGGACTCTACTACAGCAGTTGGCGCTGCAGCCGCCCCATTGAAACTTTCACCGTTCGCCAGCGGAGAGGCATTTGCTTGGTTTCAGCGCGTAGAAGTCCAGTTTTGCATCAATGACGTGACTCGCTAAACCACCAAAGCAGATTATGTTCTCGCGGCGATACCCGAGGACACCTTCCCGAAAATATCCGACTCGCTTTGTGAACAAGGAGACACACAAATAGCGTATGACGCCCTCAAAACAAAACATACCTTCTGCAGCAGTACTCGCCGTTGCCAGCCGCCCGTGTAGCAAAGCTTTTTTAGCTCTCGCAACAACCGTTTGGGGGACCAAAGGGCTTCGCTTGCCCTCAGGGAAATGACCAGTATCGCTCCCCTTCAACCTGCCGCAGACGGCTCTCCTCGTGAGGTGAACCTACTTCGTGCCCTTTGGATACGCCGTTTACCCGGACCTATACGCGCTGCCATACCCGATGTCGTTAGTTTACCCATAAAGAACTTGATGACCAAAGCCGACGCCCTTATGGACAGCCACTTCAAGACCTCCATCAACGCCTCCACCCCTGACGAAGAGGACGCCTATTCAACGTCAACTGAAGCTGACATGAATGCCGTAGGACTTTCACGCCCAAACCGTGACGTGCCGAAGCAGAGACAAAGCCGCCCACCACCCACCAATCGCTCGCACCCCAACAAACGACTTCTACAGCCACTTACTACCTCCCATCCGCCGCAGTTTTGCTACTACCACTTCAGATTCGGGGCAACTGCCAAGAAATGTGCCAAAGATTGTCAGTGGCCAAAAAACGTGTAAGTAGGCCATCGCTCGTGGCGGTTGCCTCCCGTGTTTCTAATCTTTTCTTTTTACAGGATGCAGGAACGGGCGTGGAATTTTTGGTAGACACGGGTGCTTGTCGTTCTCTTTTGCCAAGGAAACTCTTCAAAACACGACGTAGTCTGTCTACATCTGCCGACGTCTGCTTGGTAGCTGCCAACTGATCTGCGATACCCACCTACGGTTACGAGAACCTCACATTATCGTTCGGAAACGGTATATTCAATTGGAAGTTTCTCGTTGCTGACGTCACCATGCCAATTCTCGGTGCGGATTTCCTCTCTCATTTCCACCTTCTGGTCGATGTCGCCCACCGACGATTGGTCAACGCAGACTAGTACTTGTCGACACCTCTTCAACCCGCCCACTCTAATCTCGCTCTCCACATTAGCGCACCCACGGATGTCTACGCCCACCTCCTCACGTCGTACCCAGAGGTTTTCCGTCCAGAACTTCGCCAAACGCCCACGGTTCCTGCCAAGCACAGTATTTATCACCATATCAAGATGACGGGACCCCCAGTCTTCGCACAATTCAGACGTCTGGCACCGGAATGATTGGCAGCCGCCAAACAGACGTTCGCCGAAATGGAGGAAATGGGCCCTGCCAAAAGGGCTCCAGCCCATGGTCGTCACCCTTACATATCGTTCTGAAGAAAGACGGCTCCCTCCGTCCGTGCGGGGAATACAGGCGCCTGAACATGCAAACAGAACCTGATCACTACCCCCTCCCAAACATTGCCGACGTGACCTCCTACCTGCACAAAGCAAAGGTTTTCTCTACGCTCGATCTCCTGAAGGTGTATTATCACGTGCCTATGAAGCCAGAAGACATCCCCAAGACTGCCATCACCACTCCGTTTGGTACATACATCTTCAATTACTCCTGTTTTGGCCTTCGTAATGCTGGGGCAACGTTTCAACGTCTCATGGATGGCATCTTAGGGGACCTCCCTTTCTGTGTATGTTATGTGGACGACATACTTGTGTTCTCCTCAAAAGAGGAACACCTCCGTCACCTGCGCATCGTGCTCGACCGCCTGCAGCAAAACGGCCTTGTAGTCCGGTACGACAAGTGTACCTTTGGCGCCAACGAAGTGTCGTTCTTAGGGCACCGCATCACTCCTGAAGGTGTCCACCCCCTCCCTGAGAAGGTAACAGTCATTCAAAACTTCCCAGTGCCCTCGACCGTCAAACCTCTGCAGGAATTCTTGGGCAAGATCAACTATTATCACCGTTTTTTGCCAGCCATTGCTGCCACTCTTGCTCCCCTCTACGCCTCCCTCAAGGGCAAGCCAAAGGACCTGAAGTGGAGTCCCCTTCAAGATGCAGCCTTCTGCAATGCAAAGAAGGCCCTATCAACTGCTGCGGCTCTCACTTTTCCTATCCCACATGCCCCTTTCCTTCTCTCCAACGATGCCAGCGACGTCGCTATTGGTGCAGTACTCGAGCAGGTGGTCAACGGCTCGCCCCGCCTATTGGCCTTCTTCAGCAGAAAACTGTTCAAGGCAGATTCGGGTTATTTTACCTTCGATCGAGAATTGCTGGCGGTGCACTTGGCCTTCCGTCACTTTCGCCATTTCTTAGAAGGTACGCCCTTCGTCATTCGCACAGACCACATGCCTCTGGTGCACGCCTTTACTCGACAGTCTGATGCCTGGTCCGCCCGGCAACGCCGACATCTCTCCGCCGTGACTGAATACAATTGCACCCTTCAATACGTCCCTGGGAAAATGAATCCCCTTGCCGATGCCCTGTCAAGAAACACGTTAGCTGCCGTTCAACTGGGATTGGATTACAACGCCCTGGCTGAAGCCCAACGACAGGATCCAGAGTATCAAGCATGTAGGACATCCTGCACATCCCTCCGTTGGGAAGACTTTCCCCTCGAAGACTCCATCACCACCCTCTGTGACGTCAGTACTGGCAGACCGCGACCTTTGATTCCTGCTCCCATGCGCCGACAGGTGTTTTATTTCATTCACGGCCTTTCACATCCCTCATGCCGTTCTACTGCACAGCTGCTGAAGGCAAAGTTCATTTGGCACGGCAATTCTAAGGATGCTAAGGATTGGGTCCGCGTCTGTACTTCTTGCCAAACTTCCAAAGTACATCGACACACGGATTCAGGAGTGGGCAACTTTTCTCATCCTCAGCGTCGTTTCGCACACATTCACGTCGACGTTGTAGGCCCCCTACCCACATCACAAGGACATCGTTACCTGTTTACCGCCATCGACCGCTCCACTCGTTGGCCTGAAGTCATTCCCATGGAAACTGCAACGTCCGCCTCATGTACATCTGCCTTACTCTCTGGATGGATTGCAAGATTCGGTATATCTGAGCTTATTACTTCTGACAGAGGAACCACTTTCACATCTCAATTGTGGACATCATTAGCGAGTCTCCTGGGCATCATCCTACATCAGACAATGGCCTACAACCCCGCTGCCAATGGAATGGTTGAACGTTTTCATCGCACCCTCAAAGCAGCTTTGATGTCCCGCTGCAAGGATTGCAACTGGTTTACTCAGCTTCCCTGGGGCCTCCTGGGACTAAGGACCACTCCTAAAGACGCCCTCGACGTCTCGGCAGCTGGAATGGTGTATGGTGACCCGTTGGTCGTCCCTGCCGAATTTTTTCCTTCTACAACCTCCTCCGATGATCTCCAGCGCATACGTCACGTCGTGGGAAAATTTACTCCATGCCGCCAGACTTACAAGCCCCCAGCAAAGCATCACATAGCAACAGACTTGCACTCTGCAACGCACGTCTTCCTAGACAATGACACTACCAAGCCACCACTAACGCCCCCTTACACGGGCCCTTTCCTTGTGATCCGACGCAGTCCGATAGCATTCCTACTAAACATTCGTGGCAAAGAAGACTGGGTCTCCATTGATCGTCTAAAACCTGCTTATCTCCTGCCAGATGACCCGCCTACAGTTCGCCTCTCTAGATCAGGGCGCCCTATTTAACTCCTCTGTAACATTGTCAATATTTGAACATGAAAATTTTTGTTGCTTTGAGATTTTGTATATAAAGGAGTGTGTTCTTTAATAAACAACTCAGTTGGTTGCATCCTGCCTTTGAGTCATAACCTCTCTCTCGGCACCGTCACACAGTCAATGTCTGAGATCATAATAAGAAACAACATTGCAGCTAATACCGTGCCCTGTGGCTCACCAGATATTATCTGAGCTTCATCTG
>NC_090748.1:22742179-22744679 GCF_036898095.1 Palaemon carinicauda | reverse complement strand
GGAAAAGATACAATAACAGTAAAAGCAGGAGGGTGCATTTTGCTTACAGAAATTCATAAGAGTGTAAATGCTTTTGCGGGCACGAAGAGGCATTTAAGTAAGGTAACAGCTATACATGACAGAAGAGAGCCGTTGTCTCCCCAAACACTTGGGAGCATATCAGAGACCTTGTGTCGGCCTCTTCCGGAAGGAAACAAGGACGTTGGTAAACCCCATGACAAATGGGCGCACGTAGTCTTAGAAGGATTATCAAAAATAAAAGAGAACTGAGCTGATATAACGGTAGTTTATTTTGTAAAATTGAAAATTTTTGTTAGGAAGTGATTCTGTGTCTGAATTAGAGTTTTTTTAAATTGTTCATAATGGGATCTTGGGAGCCACACCTCCAGCCCGCACAGACGAACGTACTCAGAATTTTATTTTGCAAGCACAAAAACTATGTCCGTCAGAATATCAACCTGTAGTTAGTGACTTTGTTAATAATTATTCCGATGTAATTGCAATTGCAGATGAGCCACCTAGGGAATTGATCAATTTCCTTTTAGCATTGAAACTGGGCAGGCAGAGGCAATCAGGGCAAGGTCTTATGAGGTACCCATTCATTTCCAGGGAGAGATAGAAAGGGAAAATTGTAAATTAAGGGGACAAGGGATAATCGAGGAGAGCGAATCCCCCTGGGCTTCTCCAATTGGGGCTGTTAGGAAAAAGGATGACTTGGTAAGATTTTATGTTGATTATAGGAAGCTGAATGCAGTCACTAAGGATAATGCATTTCCATTGCCCTCGGTTGAAGAATTACTTATGAAGGTACAAGATAGTAAATATTTTAGAACCATTGATTTGAAGTCCCGATATAATCAAACACACATTCAGGAAAACAGCATATGTAAACCGACATTTATAGCTAACGATCAACTATTCCATTTTCATTTTCTTCTCAGTTGGTGTTAAAAAAGCCCCAATTCATTTATTTAGAGTAATGATGGCAGTGTTGTCTCCCTTAATTGACCCTAACGTTCTTGTTTATTTAGATGATATCATAATTACAGGGAAATGGCCGAAGGAAATAATAATAATGTTTGTAAAGTCTTAGAAGCATTGCGACATAATGGTATGTAAACAAATTTGTTAAAGTGCAAATGTTTCTGTAAACAGGTCGAATTTTTAGGGTTCATGATAACCCCAAAAGGTATCTAACCCTGCCCCAGTAAAGTAGAAGTTATTGGAGAGTTCCCCAGGCCATGTACCCAAAAGGAAGTAGCTGGGTTACTTGGGCTCGCTAGGTATTACCGTAAATTCCTAAGAGTTTTTGAGAGATAGCGAGACCCTTAGATGCTTTAAAAAGTAATAAATTTCGGTCTGGAAGAAGAAAGGGCCTTTAAACATTTAAAAGCAGCCCTAACAAGCAATGACTTACTTGCATATCCTAGATTTGATCACCTATTTTTAGTGACAACAGATGCGAGTAGCTTAGCTACTGGTGGCATAGTTTCTCAACGAGGTGATAAAGGTAGAGAGCGTCTCGTTTGTTTTGCTCCCAGGGCATTGAAAGGGGCAGAGAAGAATTATACTACATTCGATGAAAAGGCTTTAGCTATTTTTGGGGTTCTAGAGAGGCATCTGTTCTTTTTATTAGGTCAGTTGATTGGTTTGCAAAGTGATAATGGCCCTTTACAGGATTTATATTATAAAAATGATTTTACATCTAGACAAGCGAGATGGATTATTATAAAGGATTTTCACCACATAGAAGGTAAAGCTAACAAGGTAGCTAATGCCCTCTCTAGAGTAATAGGAGTAACAACTAGGGCATAAAAGAGGAACGTAGAACATAACCTAAATATAGAAGACTAACATTTAAGTAGAGAAAATAGAGCACGAGATGTGAATTTAAGCAAGGAGCAATCAGAAAATGGTAGAGAGAGAGAGAGAGAGAGAGAGAGAGAGAGAGAGAGAGAGAGAGAGAGAGAGAGAGAAAGAGAGAGAGTGGTAAAGATGAATTTATGTGGGTGGCCAAGGACATGATCAGCGGTATCCAGAATGAATGCCCTGATTATGCGGGTGTGATTGACTTGGGAGGCTAGGGCATAAAAGAAGTCCGAATGGGACAGAAAAACGAGGAATGGATGGAAAGAGTGCGAGTAGTGATTAAATGGGAATTGGAGAGTTATCCATCATTTCTGAATGTGCCTCTTGAAAATTTTTTCATAGAAAATATCTTATATTGTGCTTACGAGAAGAGGGGAGGAGAATTTTGTGCATTTGTAGTTCTTCCTCCCTCTTCAATTAATCTAGCCATCCACATTTTAAATGCAAGTCCATACGCAGGGCTTTTAGTGATTTATAGAACTTTAAGGAGGGAAAGTGAATCCTTCTTTTGTTTAGGAATGAAAAAAAATCTATAGAGAATTATATAAAATGTTGTCATGGTCATAACTGTTTTAAAGGACATAAAAACACTGTACTGGAAGCTAGAGAGTGGCCTTTGATTCCTATTAAA
>NC_090748.1:22722179-22737179 GCF_036898095.1 Palaemon carinicauda | reverse complement strand
AGAGGACTTTCAGCAGAAGGTTGGTGGGAGGGAACAGGTAGATCTTGGACCATCTGTTCCAGTCCAGTGACATGGCATCCACTGCTTCTGCCTTGGGGTCCTCGTACGGGGCCACGTACCGAGGAAGTTGATTGTTGTCGCTCGTTGCGAAGAGATCGATCTGAAGTTCTGGGACTTGGTGAGAGATGAAGGAGAATGATCTTGCGTCTAGAGACCATTCCGACTCTATCGGGCTTGTCCGAGATAGAGCATCCGCTGTCACGTTGCGGAATCCTTGTAGGTGAACTGCAGACAGGTGCCATTTCTTCTTCTCTGCCAGACGGAAGATTGTCAGAAGCACCTGATTTATCTGGGGCGATCTTGAGCCTTGGCGATTGAGACATCGAACTACCACCGAGTTGTCTAGGGTTAGACGAATATGGATCGAGGGAGGCGGGGAGAGTTTCTTCAGAGTTAAAAGGACTGCCATGGCCTCCAAGATGTTGATGTGAAACGTCTTGAACAGGGGAGACCATGTGCCTTGAGCCTGTTTTTGGTGGGAGTGAACTCCCCAAACCTCCAGCGAAGCGTCCGTGTGGATGTTGAGTGATGGAGGTGGGTGTTGAAGAGGAATGGACCTTTTCAGGGCCTTTGCTTCCGACCACGGCTTGAGGAGAAGTCGAAGTCTGTTTGGGAGCCGTCGCTTGAGGTCTCTTCGAGCGATGGATGCAGAACGTCTCCAGACTCCCGCGGCATCCTTTAGCTGTGCACGAAGCACTGGGTTTGTTACTGAGGCGAACTGTAGAGAGCCTAGAACTCGTTCCTGCTGGCGTCTTGAGATCCGCTTGGATTTCAGTAGTCGCTTGATAGACCCTGCTATTTCCTTCCTTTTCTTCAGGGGGATGGAAAGGCGGTGTGACTGAAGGTTCCATTGGATTCCTAACCATTGGAACTTCTGAGCTGGAGAGAGGCGAGATTTCTTCACGTTTATCTTGAATCCCAGGTGTTCTAGGTACTGGGTGACTTTGCTGCAGGATTTTAAACAATCCTCGGGCGATGGAGCCCAGACTAGCCAATCGTCGAGGTAGGCCATCACCTGGACGTCTCGGAGGCGGAGCTGTTGTACTATGGCGTCCGCCAGCTTTGTGAAGATCCGAGAGGCCACATTGAGGCCGAAGGGCATGGCCCTGAAGGCGTAGCTTTTCCTTTGGAGTCGAAATCCTAGGTAGGAGGAAGCGTGATGGTTCATTGGAACGTGACAGTAGGCATCCGCCAGGTCTATGGAGACCGTGTAAGAACCTCGAGGCAGAAGGGTCCTTATCTGTTGAAGAGTCAGCATCTTGAACTTGTCGTTCGCTATGAACTTGTTGAGGGGGGATAAGTCCAGAATGACTCTGAGTTTGTCGGAGTCTTTCTTGGGGACACAAAACAGTCTCCCTTGGAACCTGGTGGACTTTACCTTCCTTATCACCTTCTTGTTCAAGAGATCTAGGACATATTCTTCCAGAAGGGGGGTTGATTGTTGGAAGAATTGCTGGAAGGTTGGGGGTGGTTGAGTCCAACTCCAGCCTAGACCCTTCTTGACGATGCTGTGTGCCCAGGGATCGAAGGTCCAACGATCCTGGAATTGGCGGAGTCTTCCTCCCACCGGAAGCACTTCATTGCTTCTGGTGTCCCGAGGGCTTACTGCCTCGGCCGCTAGCTCCCTTTCCTCCTCTGCCTCTGGAGGGACGGCGAGACGCGTCTCTGCCTGCACCTCTGCTTGAGCCTCTACCTTTGGGACGAAAGGTAGTCGTCTGTTGCTCGAAAGCAGGGGTGAAAACCGGTGACTGTGACAAGACCGGTTGGGTGACCAGCTGAAAGGTCTGCTGTGGCTGAGCTGCCACTTGGGGAGTAGCGGATCCCGGAAACTGTCGTCTCTGTTGACGTTGCTGGGGTTTCTGTTTGGAGGATTTCCTCTTAGGTTGAGGTCCGTCGTCCTGGGAGGATTTCCTCTTCTTTGACATGCCCCACTTGTGGAGAAGGTTCCTGTTCTCCGTGGCGGCTTTGTCGGTGATCTCTTTCACGAGGTCAGAGGGAAAGAGGTGTTTACCCCAGATGTTGGAGGATATCAGCCTCTGGGGTTCGTGTTTCACAGTGGCACCTGAGAACACGAATTCTCGACAGGCTCTCCGAGCCTTCATGAAGTGATACAAATCCTTCACCAGGGTTGCCATGTGGGATTTGGCGAGTACCATGTAGTGGTCTGGGACTCTGGTGTCACAAGCCATGATGTCAAGGTGGACCTGGTGGGACATGGATGCTGCAAGCCTCTCCTTTGTATCTTGTTCCCGACGAAGGAGGTGGTCGTTGAGTTTCGGGAGGTCTTCGTTAAACTGACGTCCGGCTACGTCAGGATCTAGCTTTCCCACCACGAAAGTATGCTGGATATCCTTCCAGTGTCGAGCGTCGGGGGGAGTCACTAAGGAGAAGGGTCTGCACTCCTCCAGTGCAGGGCAGGGTTTTCCTTCTTCCACAGCCTTGAGGCACGCAGCGAAGGCCTTTTCCATGAAGGGAAGGACTGCATCGTCGGGTGCGACGTAAGTAGGGTGCTTCTTGCTCAGGGCCGTAATCTTAGAGCAGGTAAAACCCCTACTTTTAAATGCTGTGGCTAGCATAGCCTGGGCCTTCGAGAGATCGAACACTATCTCCTTCTTGGGTTCGGTCTCTTCTTTAGAGGCAGGTTCAGAACGAAGCCGGACGTAACAGTCCGGGTAAGCCTTAAAGTTTGGGAAGAATTCCACATCTTCCAGGGGGACCGTGCCGATCTTATCGCTGACAAAGATCCTGCCGGTCGCGATAACCATATGCTCTGCATACCTCCAGGGGTTGGCATGTGAGCATGCAGGGAGATCCTTAACCGAGATCTTCTTCGGTTCTTTGGATCCCTTCATGGACCTGATGAACTCATGAGTTTCTTTCAGCCTGTCGTCCATAATGGCTTTGATCATCCGGAACATCTCTTGGGCGGATGGAATGGGTTCCGGGGTAGCGGAGGTAGACGGGAGAGACACTTCTGTCTGTGTAGGAGTGGGGGCGGTGATGGAAGGAGGAGCGACCTCTTGCTCAGACTCGGTGTATTCCACCTGGTCCTCTTCATCTTCCGCACCTTGGGCCATAAGGGTCTTCTCCGTGCCCTCCGGAATATTCGACATGTGTTCGTCGTTCTCGGAATCCAGGTGGCACTCGTGCATGGACTGGGCCATGACTACGTCTGGTTCCACAGTAATCTGGACAGTGGGGATCAATTCTTTGGGCACCACAGAATCGGGGGAGGCCTTTGGGAACAGAAGGGACCTCATTTCTTCAGTGGCCAGGTATGGTCCAGTGGCGTTCTTCTGGAAGCCACGCACCCACTTGCGTAGCTTATCCCGAGAAGTGTCCCTGACCTCCGCTGAGGGAGGATTATGAAAGGCATCGACTAGGCGATCCTGGCAGACCATACAGTTCTGCGGGTCCCAGAACTTCAAATCCCCTTTCTTGTTGGCCCAAGGGGCGTGGGTCCTACACGCCGTATGCCCGTAGAAGTGCGGGCGTTTCACAGCGCAGAAGTCGTAATCACACTTCATCTGCTCCTCTCAACTTTCCAGAAGAAGGCGAGGCCGAAGGTAGCGACATGACGAAGATGCAGTGAGATAAAAAGAGCGTAGGGAAAATCCGTCTAAGATAGGCGAGCTACTAGCAGAAGGATGAGGACGGACGTGACGTCATTTAGCAATGGCGCCCGTTTGTTTACGTCTCGAGTACCAAAAGTAGCCACGGACGAGATTAGCTGTGGAACGGCTCCCAGCTATTCTCCGCCCTTACGCACCGAAGTGTTAACTCTGTTCGGGGTGTAGATAGCTATGTGGCGCGTTAATACATGCGTCCCCTGTTGATATACGATGTCTTAAAAGGGAAACCTTTAGGATACTCGCTCCAGAAGTTAGAATTCTGTGATAACCTGTGGTTAAATTCTCTGGGAATTGTTGAGGGGTGTTCCTGGGAGGTTGGGAAGGAAACACAATCTTGAAATTAATGTAAGTTCTATTGAGAAGGTGCAATATACGAATCAAATACAACAGGCAGGAAATATGTCTGCCTTGGGTGACGAACGACAATACAAGCACATTGTGTGATGCCCCAAGGCTGGGAGGTACATTGTTGCCATATCTTCGGGGCGTTGCCACACTTAATAATGAAATAGACATCTATGCATAATAACATTACAATATGATGCATATACACATATGAGTACATAGGGGGTGTATTTATTTACAAGAGACATATAATAAATGAGACACATAATAAATGGGAAACATAATAAATGGGAAACATCATACATTGCTTTAGGTATGATAATATGTTAACGTCAGTTAATGTAACGGTCTCACATTTTATATATCTACACCTCCCTCCCCCCTTGCGCTCGTAGTTCCATTCTCGAGCGAACTCTTTCTAATGAGCCTTTGAGATCTGCGTGGGAACACTTGGGGGTTAGAGACTAAGGACCTTTCTATGTCCGTGCAAGGGGCCACAGGTAAATGGGGGAGGGGGTCAACACCAGGCGTTGGCACTGGACGTAGAAAGCGGCGGTTACGCCACCAAACTCGGCCACTGGGAAGACGCACCTCATAGTCCCGTGATTTGCCAAAACCCATGACAACGCCAACCTTTTCCCATCGATGTGACGTCGGGTCTTGGATCCTTACTGTCTGACCTATTTCCAACTTGGGTAGTGGGCGGGCGTGTTGATCGTATTGTAGTTTTACTTGTTCAGCACGGGCAGCTGCACGGCGGTCACAGTCCTCAGACTTGGCCTGCCATTCCTCTGAAAAAGACTGTGGGTGAGCAGGTACACAGGTACGGAGTGGGCGGCCATACAAAATCTGTGCTGGAGAGCGGCCTGTGAAGTTTGGAGTATTACGCAGTTCCAAAAGGCCTCGATCAAATTCTTCGCAGTCAATATTGCCAGAAGGTGCTGTCTTGAGAATTAAGTGCTTAATGGCTTTTACAGAAGCTTCTGCATGGCCATTGGACTGCGGGTAATGTGGTGACGACATGATATGGTGGACACCCCATCTCATCATGAAATCTTGAAAGTCTTTGCTGGCGAATTGAGGGCCACCATCAGTCCTGAGACGAAGGGGAACACCGACTTCCCTGAAGTAACGACAGAAGATACGTATGGTGTTGGAAGCAGTAGTGTCTCCCTTACATGGTACCACAACAGGCCACCCAGAGAGTCGGTCGGTTACAACGAGGAATGACTTCCCGGCGACACTGAAAAAGTCAGCTGAGACAGACTCAAAAGGCCTCGTAGGGTGGTCATCATTCAATAAGGGTTCCTGCTGAAGGCTAGGCTGCAACATTTGGCATGATTCACAAGCTCTGACAGTACTGGTGATGTCTGAATCAATTCCCGGCCAAAAAACAGTCTGTCTTGCACGTCGCTTTGTGGCTTCCACTCCTTGATGGCTACAATGAAGACGAGCGAGAGTACGACGGCGGAGGGCAGCAGGGACAACAATTCTTGCTCCGTAGAGAATCAGATCACCATCAGTTGAGAGGTTTTCCCTTAATTTCCAGAAAGGGAGTAACGACTGGTGTTGGTTATAACGGCTTGATGGAAATCCTGAAGTCACACAATTCACAAGACGGGTATACGATGGATCAGCTCTTGCTGCAGCTCGAAGTTCCTGAAGTGTCCTATCTGCATCTTGGGGCGTAGAATCTTCTTCGGCGATGACAGCATTGGCATTGACGATATACCTGACGTGTGTTGCGACATCAGCACAAGTGATATCATCTTCTGGAGTAGGCTGACTGACTGGAGCTCGAGATAAGGCATTTGGAATGCTGAGCTGATTTCCAGCTTGCCACACTGGTGGGAATAGGTACGGAGAAATCTTTTCCTTGAGACGCTGAAGGCGAGGATTCTCCACTGCATCAAGTGTATAATGATTGAGAATTGGGATGAGTGGCCGGTGATCAGTCATTAGGGTAAAATGCTGAAGACCAGCTAGATACAATCTACACTTAGACATAGCCCAGACCACAGCTAACAACTCTAGCTCTATAGTAGCGTAGCGGGACTCGGCATCTGTGAGGAAACGGGAGCCGCATTGAACTAGGCGAAGTCTGCCATTACTATGGTCCTGTAGAAGGGCGTATCCAATTCCATATAGGCGAGAGGCGTCAGTCTGGAGGATTACCGGCAATGCAGGATCAAAGGAGGCAAGGACTGGGGGGCTTACCAGGGCGGCCTTGACTCGACGAAATGCATCGTCATGATCAGGAGTCCAAACAAATGCTCTCTTGGGGCTCATCAGAGGTCGTAGGGGCTGAGCTGTAGCAGCAATCTCAGGGGTAAATTCGGCCAACTGGTTCACTAAGCCCATGAATGATCGAATGTCAGTCAAATTGGTAGGAGTTGGAAAGTCCCGGATTGCACTAACTTTGCTAGGATCAGCTGCTATACCCTCTTCTGAGAGCTGATATCCACAAAAGGACACTTGAGATGCAGCAACCACAAACTTGTCTCTGTTGAGAGTAATCCTGAATTTACGGCATTGAAGAAGCATCTCGTAGATTTGTTGAAGATGAGTGAAGTAATCTTCATCCGAAAGAAGTATGTCATCCACGACCTTTACACAGTTCTGCATTCCTTGAGGAGCCATATCACCACGGAGACAGAAGGCGTCCCCTGTAGCTGCAAAACCCATTGGGCCTCTGCAATGCTTGAAACGGCCGTACGGTGTAATGAAGGTTGTCAAGTGTTGGTCCTCTTCAGCAAGTGCCATCTGCCAATATCCACATAAGGCATCTGCTGTAGTGAAATACCTTGCCTTTGAATTAACACTACGGATGGCAGCGAACGGAGTTGGAGAAGGGTGGGTTGGTCGGGACACTTGGCTGTTGAGCTTAGTGAGGTCAACAGTGATACGGACACCTGAGTCCTTAGCTACTACGACGAGTGGATGGCACCATTCTGAAGGTTCATCACCGGCAGGCTCGATAATTCCTTGGGTTACCATGGAGGCGAGTTCTTCCTTAACTTGATCACGGAAAGCAAAGGGTATCTGGCGTGGAGTGTGGACAGCAAAGGGTACTGCACCATCCTTGAGGTGGATCCTCATTGGAGAACCAGTCATCGGCTGGAGTGGTGTTGTCTTGAGGTCATCTTTGGTGACGAGAACATCCTTGAACTCCCGTAGAAAAAATTCTCTTGCCTCAGTAGGGGATGTGGTAGCAGAAAGGGGCAATTCCTTGCATCTTTTGACATGCTTAACTTCCAATATTGGCTTGGGAAAGTCAGGAGAAATAATTGCTAATTCCTTACAGTGGCTGTAAGACAGCAATGGAGTTTGGACACCGTCATGGACCTGTATAACTGCAGAACAGGACTGCTTACCCAGAGTAAGAGTGGCTTGGAAGGTACCCAAAGCAGGTGTCATAGCTGAACCGTCGGCAGTTAGAGTTACAGTTGTGAGAAATGGCTTCAAACTACTCCTAGGTATCTTCAGTAGGTCAAGATGCTGGGGTCCTACCACGGAGACTTCGGCGCCTGTGTCGGGTAACATCTGAATTCGGGATGTAACATCTCCATATGTTAGAAGAACACTGACAGGCTTAGGCGACTTGCCGAAAGTTTCGACTCGACGACAGCTGGACTTCTTTACGACCTTTGATTTACCTGATGATGGGGTAGCTTTGTTACTTGAAGAGCCACCCTGTGTTTCTCTTTGTCTTACAGTATTTATCGTAATGTCCCACACGGTTACAAACTCGGCACTGTGCTGCATTGGCTGGGAACTCAGGAGTCCTGTCCCAATGACCTCGTCGACCGCAGTTCTTGCAGCTGCTTTCTAGGGCTAGGCAAATTTCGGAAGAATGGTGGGTACGTGCACAACACTGGCAGGGAGTGGCTGGTTTGGGTGGTGGGGTTGAAGAATGAGTTTTACCACCTCCCTTCTGTTTCTTGTACGTTGAAACAACACGTAGCTGGGAGGTTGGTGCTCGAATGGCAGAAGTAGCCTTCCTGGCCGCCTCATATGAGCGACAAGTATTGACCACCTCCTGTAGTGAAGCTGTTGCATCAAGAGAGATGAGTTTCTGGACGAGTTCTCCATCCCTGATACCCATGACAATTATCATCTTCATTTGAGTTTCTTCACATACTGATGAATTCCCCGGACATACGTCCACTTCTTCAGCTATATGCTTAAGTCGCACGTAAAAATCTGAAAAAGATTCTCCCTCAAACTGCTTACAACTTAAGAGTTCTCTTCGACGTAGGGCTTCGTTGCGTAGACTTTTCACGTGATCCTGCAGCTCATCTAAGACCTCTTCTACTGTCTTGTCTGTGCTGGGTGGAATATCCAGGGTGTGCTCCAAGATCCTCTGCGTCTCAAGAGTGAGGCACATTCTAAGCTGAATGAGGTGCTTCTCTCTAGGTAACTTGGATAAATCCACCGTGATAGAATAATCTTCCCATCGACGTCTCCATTCTCGAAAAACTTGAAAACTGGCATCTGCTTGAAGGGGAGGCGGGTTCTGGGTGATAGCTTTTTGAGGGGCAGGTATTACTGATGAACTTGAAGATGAAACAGTAGGTACTGACGATGTAGACGATGTATTGACTGAAAGGCTATGTGTGCTGTCAGGTTGGGAGGTAACAGGAAGCAACCTCTGCAACAATGCTGTAAAGCGAGCACTTTCTTCCTGTCGACGTTGTTCGTCTTCTCTGCGTCGAAAATCCTCTTCTTGGCGCCTTCTTGCATCCTCTTGTATTCGACTTTGTTCAAGATACTTGATGAAATGAAGAAAATCGCCTCCTGAAGCTGATGGAGGAGTTGTATAATGTGGGGTGAGTGGCGGTGGCAACTGGTATACTTCCTCCCCAATTAATCCACCGAGAGCTCCAACATTAGGATTAAATCCTTCCTCTACCTCTGCTTCTCGTATATCAGAAGATTCCTCGTGAAATTCCGATTCCGACATGGTTTATTGTAAAAACATTAATATTAACATATCAAGAAGAAATATGTAAGAAATAAAAGTTCAATTTTCCAAAATATTCAGAAATAATATCATTCTTACGAATATGTGCATATTATACTAAATGTAGCGGTATGGTTCAGGTAGGGAGGGGGAGGAGTCTGTTCGACGGACAGTAGTCACTCCCCTCGGTGACGTCACGGTCAGTTGCCCGGAAGCGTTCAAAGTGACTGGATGTCAGTGTGCCGGTCAAGTTGAATTATGTGCTAAGCTGGTTCTTGTACTTAATTACGAGACGACACAGCACATGAGGAGGTCACTTAACAGTCACTAAGGCACACTGCACTAAAAGGGTCCACTTATAAGTCACTATGGGCAACGAACACTACACTTAAATGCACATGAACTGCACAATAAATCCATGGAGATTCACGGGGAGAGTAATGGCGGCTGTAATCGTTGTCTTGTGTTGCTTGAAAAACTTGTAAAAGCACTGTCTTCTCACAAAATACTCACTGCGCCATGTTGAGGGTGTTCCTGGGAGGTTGGGAAGGAAACACAATCTTGAAATTAATGTAAGTTCTATTGAGAAGGTGCAATATACGAATCAAATACAACAGGCAGGAAATATGTCTGCCTTGGGTGACGAACGACAATACAAGCACATTGTGTGATGCCCCAAGGCTGGGAGGTACATTGTTGCCATATCTTCGGGGCGTTGCCACACTTAATAATGAAATAGACATCTATGCATAATAACATTACAATATGATGCATATACACATATGAGTACATAGGGGGTGTATTTATTTACAAGAGACATATAATAAATGAGACACATAATAAATGGGAAACATCATACATTGCTTTAGGTATGATAATATGTTAACGTCAGTTAATGTAACGGTCTCACATTTTATATATCTACAGGAATATCTTAGTAGTTATTTACCCAAGGAAGCTACCAAAAAGGAACCTTCCATCAGGACGCCATGGCTTGAGCCCAAATATATATATATATATATATATGTGTGTGTGTGTGTGTGTGTGTGTGTAGGTATACTAATTTTATCAATATTTCAGTATTAATCCACAGATATAATTGATTATTGAATTCTCTTTGCCACTGGATCAGAGACCAAATGTGTAATTATTTATTGGTCCTTAGGTTTAACACTGATCAATATATAGTCAAGTACTTTAGTTCTCCCGTAATGAATTTGAACGATATACTGTTTAACCTGTGATATTTATTTCCGATAATATTGAAAATTAAAAAAAAAATAAACATAAATGTTAAAACAATAATATCTACAAATGTCAAAACATAATACTATAACGAAATGCTCAACTTCTAGGAATGTGTATCCTACTAATATATATATATATATATATATGTGTGTGTATATATATATATATATGTGTGTGTGTGTGTGTGTGTATGAATACACACACACACACACACACATATATATATATATATATATATAAACGTATATGTACATATATATATATACATATATATATATATATGTATATATATATATATATATATATGTATATATATATATATATATATGTGTGTGTGTGTGTGTGTGTGTATGAATACACACACACACACACACATATATATATATATATATATATATTTATATATATGTACATACATACATATACCAAGGCACTTACGCAAAATTTGGGGGGTAGCTGACATCAAACGAATGAAACATGAAAAGGGGACCTCTTCTCTCTACGCTCCTCTCAGCCTGACAGGGGATTCAACCGAGTTCGGCTGGTACTGGTAGGGTGCCACAGCCCACCATTCCCCGTTATCCACCACAGATGAAGCTTCATGACACTGAATCCCTTAATGCTGCTACCTCCGGGATCATCCAAGGCACCGGAGGAAGCAGCAGGGCCTACCAGTACTTTGTCACAATCGCTCGCCATACATTCCTATTTCTAGCATGCTCTCTTGCCCATCTCACATCTATCTTCCTATCACCCAGAGCTTCCTTCACTCCATTCATCCACCTAAACCTTGGCCTTCCTCTTGTACTTCTCCCATCAACTCTCTCATTTTTTACCATCTTTAGCAGACAGCCATTTTCCATTCTCTCAACATGGCCAAACCACGTCAACACATTCATATCCACTCTAGCTGCTACTCATTTCTTACACCTGTTCTCACCCTCAATACTTCGTTCCTAACCCTATCTACTCGAGATACATCAGCCATACTCCTTAGACACTTCATCTTAAACATTCAATTTCTGTCTCTCCGTCACTTTCATTCCCCACAACTACGATCCATACATCACAGTTGGTACAATCACTTTCTCATACAGAAATCTCTTTACATTCATGCCCAACCCTCTATTTTTTACTACTCCCTTAACTGCCCCCAACACTTTGCATCCTCTATCCACTCTCTGACGTACATCTGCTTCCGCTCCACCATTTTCTGCAACAACAGACCCCAAGTACTTAAACTGATCCACCTCCTAAAGTAACTCTCCAATCAACATGACCTTCAACCTCGCACCACCTTCCCTTCTTGTATATCTCATAACCTTACTCTTACCCACATTAACTCACAACTTCCTTTTCTCACACACCCTTCCAAATTCTGTCACTAATTGGCCAATCTTCTCTTCCTCGTCTGAAACCAGTACAGTATCATCCGCAAACAACAACTGATTGGTCATTCTCGTCTACCAGTTTTAATCCTCGTCCAAGCACTCGAGCATTCACCTCTCTCACCACTCCATCAACATACAAGTTAAACAACCATGGCGACATTACACATCCCTGTCTTAGCCCTACTCTCACCGGAAACTAATCACTCACTTCCTTTTCTATCCTAACACATAATATATACCTTTGTAGAAACTTTTCACTGCTTGTAACAACCTTCCACCAACTCCATATAACCTTATCATATACCACATTGCTTCCCTATCAACTCTATCATACGCTTGCTGCAGATCCAAAAAAGCAACATACACATCCTTACCTTTTGCTAGATATTTCTCTCATATATGCCTAACTGTAAAAATCTGATTCATACAACCCCTACCTATTCTAAAACCACCTCGTACTTCTAAGATTGCATTCTTTTTCATCCTTAATTCTTTTAATCAGTACTGTACCATACACTTTTCCAACTACACTCAACAAACTAATACCCCTTGAATTGTAACACTCATGCACATCTCCCTTACCCTTATATATTGGTACAATACACGCACAAACCTAATCTACTGGTACCATTGACAGCACAAAACACATATTAAACAATGTCACCAACCATTTAAGTACAGTCAAACCCCCTTCCTTTAACATCAAAGATCTCACACCATCCATAACAGATTTTTTTCCTACTCTCGTATCATCTAGTACTCTCCTCACTTCCTCTCTTATAATATATCTCTCATTCTTATCTCCCATCACCGGCACCTCAACACCTGTAACATCAATTATATCTGCCCCCCTATTATCCTCAACATTCAATAAACTTTCAAAATATTCCGGCCACCCTTTTCTTGCATCCTCTTCTTTTAACAACCTTCCTATTCCATCTTTAACTGTCTCCTCAATTCTTGAACCAGCCTTCCTTACTCTCTTCATTTCTTTCCAAAACTTCTTTTTATTCTCTTCATATGAATGACACAATCCCTGACCCCACCTCTGGTCAGCTGCCCTTTTTGCTTCACTCACCTTGCGCTTACTTTCACATTTTTTTCTCTATATCTTTCATACTTATCTCCACTGTTACTCTGCTGCCATTCTTCAAAATCCCTCTTTTTATCTTCCACTTTTACCTTCACTCCTTCATTCCACCATTCACTGCCCTTCCTAATGCTGCCTCCAACAAACTCCTTGCCAAACACATCACTTATAATCCCGAGTTCAATGCCCTCCCCTGCATGACATCACAAGCAGTAGCCCAGGAAGCGGTGATGACAGACGTGACAGAGCAGACACTGGGACATCCATCGGTATCCCCAACCTCACCCCTGCAGCACTAGGTAGAGGACCAAGGGGCAGTGGTATGATGGCCGAGGTCATTAACCCGTATCCGATATCTCGTAATGGACGGCTGGGAATGCTAGCAGTTAGGATCGACCTGCCAGATAAATCCATCTGAGCGCTGATTGACACGGGAGCCAGTGTTTCATTGATTGAAAATTTTTTTCCTCAAATTCCACTACAGCCAGCGGCATCCATTGTTCTTGACACACCAGGAGGAAATAAACTACACATAAACCATACATCAATAGTTCAGTTTAAGGCGGGGTCTGTGAAGTTTACACATGAGTTTTTTGTCTTGGCCACCTTTGGAATTCCAGGGATCGAGACTATACTTGGAATAGACTTTATATCTAATAATGAAATTTGCATTTTTGGGGGAAAGGATACAAAAACAGTAAAAGCAGGAGGATAAATTTTGCTGATAGGAAGTCTTGAGACAGGAAGTGCGTGTGTTAGCTCGGAGAGACATTTATGTAAGGTATCAACTATACCTGAGAGAGGAGAAGTGTTGTTCCCCCACACCCTTACAAGCATATCTGTGACACCGTGTCGCCCTCCCGCGGAAGGAACCAAAGTAGTTGTTAAACCCCATGACAATTGGGCCCATATGATATTAGAGGGCTTGACAGAAATTAAAGAGAGCAAAGCTGATGTAACGATAGTTAATTTGTCTAATAAAAGAATTGTTTTAGTAAGTGATTCTGTGTGTGAATTAGAGTTATGTGAAATTGCTTATAATTGGATGTTGGGAGCCACAACTCCAGCCCGCACAGACGAACGCACTCAGAATGGAATTACGCCTGTAGTTAGTGACATTGTCAGTAATTATTGCGATGTAATTGCAATTGGAGATAAGCCACCCGGGAAGATTGATATATTTCCTTTTAGCATTGAAACTGGGCAGGTGGAGCTGATCAGGTCAAGGCCTTATAAGGTGTACATTCATTTCCAGGGAGAGATAGAAAGGGAAATTAATAAATTAAGGGATCAAGGGATAATTAAGGAGAGTGAATCCCCCTGGGCTTCTCCAATTGTAGCGGTTAGGAAAAAGGATGGTTCGGTAAGATTATGTGTTGATTATAGGAAATTGAATACAGTCATTAAGGATAATGCATTCCCATTGCCCTCAATCCAAGAATTACTTGTGAAAGTAGGGGATAGCAATTAAAGGCAACAAAACCGTCTTCCTGAATGGGTATTGATAGTATCCAGATTTTGAGTCAACAGTTGTAAAAACTTGATTTAAAATCTGGATACTATCAAATACCCATTCAGGAACACTAAATGTAAAACGGCATTTATAGCTAACGATCAATTATTTCAGTACAATTTTCTTTCTTTTGGTGTTAAAATGCTCCAAGTAATATTTTAAGAGTAATGATGGCGGTTTTGTCACCCTTAATTGGCCATAGTATTCTTGTTTATTTACATGATATCATAATTACAGGGAAAAGGGCCGAAGGACATAATAATAATAATTGTAAATTTTAGAAGCATTGTGACGTAATGGTATGAAAATAAATTTGTTAAAATTCAAGTTTCCCTGTAAACAGGTCGAACTTTTAGGTCACATAATTACCCCAGAAGGTATCCAACCCTACTCCAGTAAAGTAGCGGCTATTACAGATATCGCCAGGCCACATAACTCTAAGGTAGTAGCTAGGTTCCTTGAGATCGCTGGGTATTACCTTAAATTCATAAGAGGTTTTTGAGAGATAGCAAGACCCTTAGATGCTTTAAAGAAACAAAAAGTAATAGATTGGGAGAGGAAGAAGAAAGGGCCTTTAACCATTTAAAAGCTGCCTTAACTAGCAATGAATTACTCGCATATCCTAGATTTGATCGCCCGCCTTTAGTGACAACAGATACGAGTAGCATAGCTATTGGTGGCATAGTTTCTCAACGAGATGATAAAGGCGGGGAGAGACCCATTTGTTTTGCTTCCTGGGCGTTAAAAGGGGAATAAAA
>NC_090748.1:22714679-22717179 GCF_036898095.1 Palaemon carinicauda | reverse complement strand
AAAAGAACGAATATAAAAATCCTTGATGATAAAGAATTATTAATTACACGGGGGACGGAATTATAGAAGAAGCCGTCAAAGTAAATGCCTTTCATTTGAAATAAAGAACGAAGGATGAAACTGGGAAGATCTTCAAATAGCGTCCTAAAATGATGAAATCCATTTAAGTCTTCACACTATTAAGTCTCCATGTCAGAGGAGAATAAAATGAGATATATGAAACCTGCATTGGGATTCAGAGGAACTCTGAAATTTAATTCATAATATATTAGTATAGCCTTTTACTTCATTCTTTATCAGAATCGTGTGCTAATGTGAAAAGATAAATATACTTCACTTTGAATAAATAAATTAAAAAAAAAAAAATTGCTCAATCTTCGTTATTGTAACATAAATTATTCTTCATTTTAGATATGTTTTTTTTTTTTTATACACAAACTTTGATGATATGAAACCGCATACAAGAAAACATTTAATTAGAAGGAGTCGCGGTTAGTTAAGCGTTCATCCTATCTTGTTTAAAAAGATGAACAGAAAACTGGTATGTTTATAGTTCATCATCTTGGTTCAAATTAAAGCTCTCTCGATTGTTTGTTGACTATTAAAACTCATTGAGGTAGATGAAGAAAGTTCATGATTTCAGCATAAAGCTAACTAGATCACAACATTAGCATTATTCATGATATATGATACAGTCAAGTTTACGTTTGAATTTACTTTATGATTTTTGGAAACAAGTCGCTTGGTGTACCTTATTAGTTTGATGTCAATATCATTCGAGCTGAAAACTCAGGTTTCTATAAAACACACAACCTAGGTCAGACAAAAAATCGACTGACACTTCTACCCAGGAATATGGAATAATCACCACCCACAGAAAAAAAAAAGGGCGGGGGTTGGGGGGCGTGAAAAGCATTCATTATACATTAAATTCTCGTGAAGTAATAATTACGTTTAATGAAAGAGGTATTTGATCAATCAAAATGAACTTTGGCTTCAAACTTCCATCCTCCTGGCTGAATGGTGTTTATGAAAACTAATAAAATAAAGGTTGTGGTGGCCGATGTGGTAACGTCCCTGACTGGTGACCGCCAGACTGGTTTTCAAGTCCCACTCAAAGTCATTTGCTCCTTTGGTCACTGCAATCTCACATTCTTTGTGAGGTAAGGAGGGGGGGGGGAGAGACTGTATGCCTATATACTGAGTCCTCAGCAGCCATTTCCTGGCCCTCCTTTGTCCTAGCTTGGGTGGAGAGGGGCCTTGGCCGCTGATCATATGCAGGTCAGGCCAAATGATCTGACATTCGTGAACGCCTTCGACAGTGTGTGAACACTAATGGGTCCCATTTGACTGATTTAATATTTAAAACATAATGAAACAGAATTGCATTATATGTAATTTTCAAAAATGAAAACAATTTTTTGTTTCTTTACTTTATTTGCCTTTTATTAAACCTACAAATGTGTTGGATCATTTTGCCTGACCCAATATATATGGTCAGCCTCTAGGGCACTGTCTGCTTGCTAGGGCATTGTTACTATCCCTTGCCTCTGTCATTCATGAGTGGCCTTTAAACCATTAAATCTTCATTCTAGGATCAGATATCCAACACGGTATACAGACATTATTGCCGATGTGTACAGTTAGATTCAAAATACTATACAGTTAACGCCTACAGAACATAGCATCCATCTCGCTAGGAATCCAGGGATTACTGGCAGACGATAATAAATTGTGACAAGACCATACTTGGCTTTGCTTCATAGAGACAGACAATATCAGATAAAAAAAAAACATGGGCTAATCTATATTATTATGAGTTACCTAATTTTAATTCCCTCAAATAAAATCAAAACTCACAAATTCTCTGGATGGTCATCATATTAACCAAGTTAAATGTTACTACCTCTGAATAGTGTGTGTGTGTGTGTGTGTGTGTGTGTGTTTGTGTGTGTGTGTGCGTTACCAAATATTTTTACGAACTAGGGCGTCCGTCAAAACATTTCCTATGCTCTATATTTTAACTAGTCTTTAATCTGATTTATTGACTGGTTAATATTATTCTAATAAAAGAATATTGTATATATCATACATAAAAAAACAGTCATATCACAGGTTGGAAATTACTGCAGCCAATGGTACCATTTCCGAGAATCGATCAAATAATAATAGTAAAGAGTAAAATCTGAGCAAAAACAAGATGAAGGAGGTTCAATCTCAACTGACCCAATCTTCTTCTTCTTCTTCCTCTTCTTCTTTCCCTGCAGACGTTTAAGTTTAGAGATAGACCAAATAAGAGCGAGGAACGATTTCTCCGTAAAAAGATTTCTTTTTCTTTCCTGTTTGAAAGGATATGTGACAAATGTGTATTCGAAAGTTTTCGAGGACATTTTACAATAATCTATTCCTCTTTTGTCTTTTGTTTCTCTTGTCAGCTTTCTATGTTCCTTGTGTATTTGGCGGATATCTTTTGTGTACTAAGAAATCGGAATTATCGTTT
>NC_090748.1:22709551-22712051 GCF_036898095.1 Palaemon carinicauda | reverse complement strand
CTCGGTCATACACATATATTCATCTCTCTCTCTCTCTCTCTCTCTCTCTCTCTCTCTCTCTCTCTCTCTCTCTCTCTTTCTCCCGTCTACTGCATGTGCATCGCAAAAACTCTCATCCCGTTCTCTATTTCCTCTATTATGATGGGGGTCTTCACTATTTTGGTTACGTTCCTCGTTCCTCTTTTGTGCCCTAGTTGTTACTCGTATTACTGCACCTCGAGAGCGAGCATCAGCTAGCCTTACCTTTTATGTTGCGAAAACCCTTTATAATAAACTCCTATAATCTCTCAATCCATCTCGCTTGACAAGAGGTCAAATCTTTTTTGTAATACAAATCACTTAAGGGGCGAAGGTCACTTTGCAACTCAATCGACTGACCTAATAAAAAGAACCGATGCCTCTCTAGAACCCAAAGAATAGCCAAAGCCTCTCGATCGAATGTACTATAATTCTTTTCTTCCCCTTTTAACGCCCAGGAAGAAAAACAAATGGGTCTATCCCCGCCTTTATCATCTCGTTGAGAAACTATGCCACCAATAGCTATGCTACTCGTATCTGTTATCACTAAAGGCGGGCGATAAAATCTAGGATATGCGAGTAATTCATTGCTAGTTAAGGCAGCTTTTAAATGGTTAAAGGCCCTTTCTTCTTCCTCTCCCCAATCTATTACTTTTTGTTTCTTTAAAGCATCTAAGGGTCTTGCTATCTCTCAAAAACCTCTTATGAATTTAAGGTAATACCCAGCGATCTCAAGGAACCTAGCTACTACCTTAGAGTTATGTGGCCTGGCGATATCTGTAATAGCCGCTACTTTACTGGAGCAGGGTTGGATACCTTCTGGGGTAATTATTTGACCTAAAAATTCGACCTGTTTACAGGGAAACTTGAATTTTAACAAATTTATTTTCATACCATTACGTCGCAATGCTTCTAAAATTTACAATTATTATTATCATGTCCTTCGGCCCTTTTCCCTGTAATTATGATATCATGTAAATAAACAAGAATATTAAGGCCAATTAAGGGTGACAAAACCGCCATCATTACTCTTAAAATATTACTTGGAGCATTTTAACACCGAAAGAAAGAAAATTGTACTGAAATAATTGATCGTTAGCTATAAATGCCGTTTTACATTTAGTCTTCCTGAATGGGTATTTGATAGTATCCAGATTTTAAATCAAGTTTTTACAACTGTTGACTCAAAATCTGGATACTATCAAATACCCATTCAGGAAGACGGTTTTGTCGCCTTTAATTGCTATCCCCTACTTTCACAAGTAATTCTTGGATTGAGGGCAATGGGAATGCATTATCCTTAGTGACTGCATTCAATTTCCTATAATCAACACATAATCTTACCGAACCATCCTTTTTCCTAACCGCTACAATTGGAGAAGCCCAGGGGGATTCACTCTCCTTAATTATCCCATGATCCCTTAATTTATTAATTTCCCTTTCTATCTCTCCCTGGAAATGAATGTATACCTTATAAGGCCTTGACCTGATCAGCTCCACCTGCCCCGTTTCAATGCTAAAGGGAAATATATCAATCTTCCCGGGTGGCTTATCTCCAATTGCAATTACATCGGAATAATTATTGACAATGTCACTAACTACAGGCGTAATTCAATTCTGAGTGCGTTCGTCTGTGCGGGCTGGAGTTGTGGCTCCCAACATCCAATTATAAGCAATTTCACATAACTCTAATTCACACACAGAATCACTTACTAAAACAATTCTTTTATTAGACAAATTAACTATTGTTACATCAGCTTTGCTCTCTTTAATTTCTGTCAAGCCCTCTAATATCATATGGGCCCAATTGTCATGGGGTTTAACAACTACTTTGGTTCCTTCCGCGGGAGGGCGACACGGTGTCACAGATATGCTTGTAAGGGTGTGGGGGAACAACACTTCTCCTCTCTCAGGTATAGTTGATACCTTACATAAATGTCTCTCCGAGCTAACACACGCACTTCCTGTCTCATGACTTTCTATCAGCAAAATGTATCCTCCTGCTTTTACTGTTTTTGTATCCTTTCCCCCAAAAATGCAAATTTCATTATTAGATATAAAGTCTATTCCAAGTATAGTCTCGATCCCTGGAATTCCAAAGGTGGCCAAGACAAAAAACTCATGTGTAAACTTCACAGACCCCGCCTTAAACTGAACTATTGATGTATGGTTTATGTGTAGTTTATTTCCTCCTGGTGTGTCAAGAACAATGGATGCCGCTAGCTGTAGTGGATTTGAGGAAAAAAATTTTCAATCAATGAAACACTGGCTCCCGTGTCAATCAGCGCTCAGATGGATTTATCTGGCAGGTCGATCCTAACTGCTAGCATTCCCAGCCGTCCATTACGAGATATCGGATACGGGTTAATGACCTCGGCCATCATACCGCTGCCCCTTGGTCCTCTACCTAGTGCTGCGGGGGTGAGGTTGGGGGGTACCGATGGATGTCCCAGTGCCTGCTCTGTCACGTCTGTCATCACCG
>NC_090748.1:22689551-22704551 GCF_036898095.1 Palaemon carinicauda | reverse complement strand
GGTTTTGGAGAGATAGCGATACCCTTAGAGGCTTTAAAGAAACAAAAAGTAATAAATTGGGGAGTGGAAGAAGAAAGGTCATTTAACCATTTGAAAGCTGCCTTAACTAGCAATGACTTACTCGTATTTCTTAGATTTGATCGCCCGTTTTTAGTGACAACAGATGCGAGTAGCTTAGCTATTGGTGGCGTAGATGATATAGGTAGAGAGCGACCCTTTTGTTTTGCTTCAAGGGTAAGAAAAGGAGGAAAAAAGAATTATAGTACACTTGATCAAGAGGCTTTGGCTAATTTCGTGTTCTAGAGAGGTATCAGTTTTTATGTCGGTCAGTCGATTGAGTTGCAAAGTGATAATCGCCCCTTGCGGGATTTATATTATAAAAATTATTTGACATCTAGGCAAGCGAGATGGATTGAAAAATTGTTAGAATTTAATATTAAGCGAAGCATTATATGCAGTGTTCAAAACTTACTTAGCCTTAGGAAACATTGCGTACCAATGAAGGGTGTCATCAGCCTCTAAGTAACGTAAAATTCGCACTACTTCCCTATTAGGTGATTCCACTAAGCCATTAGCTGAAGGCCTATATGCGGTCACTGACAAGTGTTCAATTTTCATCAAGTCCGTGACTAATTTCATCACCGTATTTATAAACTCAAGATTATTATAAATTATCAAAAGTTCCGGGCAGCCAAACCTAATAATGAAAGACCAAAGCACCAGAGCTAATGAATTTGCTGATTTATCCAACATTGCGTAGGTATGAGTGTACCAAGTAATTGCATCCACAGATACACATATATACTTATGTTGTGTTTAACCAATAGGAAATGGTCCTACCACATCCATATGCACCCTTTAAAATTTAATAGGAATCAAAGGCCACTCTCTAGCTTCCAGTACAGTGTTTTTATGTCCTTTAAAACAGTTATGACCATGACAACATTTTATATAATTCTCTATAGATTTTTTTCATTCCTAAACAAAAGAAGGATTCACTTTCCCTCCTGAAAGTTCTATCAATCACTAAAAGCCCTGCGTATGGACTTGCATTTAAAATGTGGATGGCTAGATTAATTGAAGAGGGAGGAAGAACTACCCATGCACAAAATGATCCTCCCCTCTTCTCGTAAACACAATATAAGATATTTTCTATGAAAAAATTTTCAAGAGGCACATTCAGAAATGATGGATAACTCTCCAATTCCCATTTAATCACTACTCGCACTCTTTCCATCCATTCCTCGTTTTTCTGTCCCATTCGGACTTCTTTTATGCCCTAGCCTCCCAAGTCAATCACACCCGCATAATTAGGGCATTCATTCTGGATACCGCTGATCATGTCCTCGGCCACCCACATAAATTCATCTTTACCACTCTCTCTCTCTCTCTCTCTCTCTCTCTCTCTCTCTCTCTCTCTCTCTCTCTCTCTCTCTCTCTCTCTCTCTCTCTCTCTCTCTCTCTCTCTCTCTCTCTCTACCGTTTTCTGATTGCTTCTTGCTTAAATTCACATCTCGTGCTCTATTTTCTCTACTTAAATGGTAGTCTTCAATATTTAGGTTATGTTCTACATTCCTCTTTTATGCCCTAGTTGTTACTCCTATTACTCTAGAGAGGGCATTAGCTACCTTGTTAGCTTTACCTTCTATGTGGTGAAAATCCTTTATAATAATCCATCTCGTTTGTCTAGATGTAAAATCATTTTTATAATATAAATCCTGTAAGGGGCCATTATCACTTTGCAAACCAATCGACTGACCTAATAAAAAGAACAGATGCCTCTCTAGAACCCCAAAAATAGCCAAAGCCTTTTCATCGAATGTAGTATAATTCTTCTCTGCCCCTTTCAATGCCCTGGGAGCAAAACAAACGAGACGCTCTCTACCTTTATCACCTCGTTAAGAAACTATGCCACCATTAGCTAAGCTACTCGCATCTGTTGTCACTAAAAACAGGTGATCAAATCTAGGATATGCAAGTAAGTCATTGCTAGTTAAGGCAGCTTTTAAATGTTTAAAGGCCCTTTCTTCTTCCAGACCGAAATTTATTACTTTTTAAAGCATCTAAGGGTCTCGCTATCTCTCAAAAACTCTTAGGAATTTACGGTAATACCTAGCGAGCCCAAGGAACCCAGCTACTTCCTTTTGGGTACATGGCCTGGGGAAATCTCCAATAACTTTTACTTTACTGGGGCAGGGTTAGATACCTTTTGGGGTTATCATGAACCCTAAAAATTCGACCTGTTTACAGAAACATTTGCACTTTAACAAATTTGTTTACATACCATTATGTCGCAATGCTTCTAAGACTTTACAAACATTATTATTATTTCCTTCGGCCATTTCCCTGTAATTATGATATCTAAATAAACAAGAACGTTAGGGCCAATTAAGGGAGACAAAACTACCATCATTACTCTAAATAAATGAATTGGAGCTTTTTTAACACCAACTGAGAAGAAAATGAAAATGGAATAGTTGATCGTTAGCTATAAATGTCGGTTTACATTTGCTGTTTTCCTGAATGTGTGTTTGATTATATCGGGACTTCAAATCAATGGTTCTAAAATATTTACTATCTTGTACCTTCATAAGTAATTCTTCAACCGAGGGCAATGGAAATGCATTATCCTTAGTGACTGCATTCAGCTTCCTATAATCAACACAAAATCTTACCGAGTCATCCTTTTTCCTAACAGCCCCAATTGGAGAAGCCCAGGGGGATTCGCTCTCCTCGATTATCCCTTGTCCCCTTAATTTACAAATTTCCCTTTCTATCTCTCCCTGGAAATGAATGGGTACCTCATAAGATCTTGCCCTGATCGCCTCTGCCTGCCCAGTTTCAATGCTAAAAGGAAATTGATCAATTCCCTAGGTGGCTCATCTGCAATTGCAATTACATCGGAATAATTATTAACAAAGTCACTAACTACAGGTTGATATTCTGACGGACATAGTTTTTGTGCTTGCAAAATAAAATTCTGAGTATGTTCGTCTGTGCGGGCTGGAGGTGTGGCTCCCAAGATCCCATTATGAACAATTTCAAAAAACTCTAATTCAGACACAGAATCACTTCCTAACAAAATTCTTCATTTTTACAAATTAAATACCGTTATATCAGCTCAGTTCTCTTTTATTTTTGATAATCCTTCTAAGACTACGTGCGCCCATTTGTCATGGGGTTTACCAACGTCCTTGTTTCCTTCCGGAAGAGGCCGACACAAGGTCTCTGATATGCTCGCAAGTGTTTGGGGAGACAACGGCTCTCTTCTGTCAGGTATAGCTGTTACCTTACTTAAATGCCTCTTCGTGCCCGCAAAAGCATTTACACTCTTATGAATTTCTGTAGGAAAATGCACCCTCCTGCTTTTACTGTTATTGTATCTTTTCCCTACAAAAATGCCTACTTGGTTACTGGTTATGAAATCAATTCCTAAAATAGCCTCGATTCTGGGAATTGCCAAGGTGGGCAAAACAAAAAAATCATTTGTAAACTTCACAGATCCCACCTTAAAGTTGACAATCATTGTATGGTTTATGTGTAGTTTATCTCCTCCTGGCGTGTCGAGGACGATGAATGCCGCTGACTGTAGTGGGTTTGAGGAGAATCTATTCTCAATCAGTGAAACGTTGGTTACTGTGTTGATCAGTGCTCGAATGGATTTATCTGGTAGGTCAATCCTAACTGCTAACAATCTTAGCCAGCTATTAGGATATATGGAGCACGGGCCATTGATTTTGGCTGTAACACCGCAGTCCCCTGGTCCCCTCCCTAGTGCTGCGGGTGTGAGTTCAGAGGTACCGAAGGAGGTCCCAGTGCCTATTCTACCACGTCCGTCATCGTCACTCTCACCACTGCCTCAGCTGCTGCTTCTGATGTCATGTGGTGGGGCATCGATATCCCTCGTCCCTCCCTTTGTCTCTTTCCTTTTCCTCAAATGTTGGGCGGGGGAAGGTGTGCGTGTGCCCCAGCCCGCCCGCCCTCATAAGATATATGACCGTAGGCCTGACAAGTGTAACAGTAGGGGGATCTTTGGGTAGGCCACTCCACTCGCCGGTGTCCCTCTCCCCTAAACTACCAGCATCTGAAAACTCTTCTCCCGCTTTGGGGGTAAATGAGTGTCTCTCATGGTTGCTAACTTCTTGGAATCGGAGCTGTTATTCTCAGTAATTTTTTTCTCCTGGCAACCACATAAATATAGGTTTACTACTCTGCGAATATGTTCATGGGTAATTGCTTTTTATCACCTTCTGGGAGATTGGCACTCCGGGGAGCCAACGAATCACAATCACGAAAAATGTGAGTTACAAAACTAAGAACGGATTCATCTTCCTGAATTTTGGGTTTGCAATTTTCTTTTATGTCTCCCTTCCTCGCATCAGGCAAGGCATATTTCTCAATTAAACGTCATTTTATTACAGTATAACTTCTTAAACTACCTTGTGGACAACACATTACCTGCATTACCAGAGCATTTAACAGCCTTTTAATTACTTGAATAGCTTTTTCTCTTTCCGACCACTCATATGTGGCTACTTCAAAGTCTCTCAAAAACACTTCAATTGATTTAAATCCTTCATTGGGCCGCTGATCATCAAAAGGCCAAACACTTGCCTGGAGTTCTGGCAACTTTTGAACTATGATGTTATCTTCACTCGGCTGTGCCAGTGTGCTCTCCTCAAATGTGTGCGTTTGGAATTTGTTTTTGCACGTCGGATATGCTAATGTTGCGCAGCACTCCTCTTCTTGTTCAACCAAGAATCTGTTCATTAACTCTGCTAGGTTATTTAACCTATTTTCTAAGTCCTTCGTTCGAAGATCCTGTCTATATTCTTCCTCACTATAACCGACTGCTCCTTCGTTTTAATCTCCTGCAAAAGCAGCCTCTGCTATGTGAGTCTTTGTGTATCTAGGCATCTTGAACTTTTATTTTACCGGCTCAAAGAACAACTTCACTCACAGCATACACAAACAGGCGTATATGCATACCTAACACCAATACGTCCCATGTCAAGGGATAATGGGACATCAGAACATGGGTTTTTTTCACTTTATTACAAAAGGTTCGTGGATACACTGTCTGCAGCGAACACACTCAGGCGAAGGTCTTGTCCAAGAGAATACACACAGGCTACTAACTACCCCTCTATAACAAAAGGCAACAATTCTACAAAAACTTGCTTAATTATAAGTTTTGTGGAATTCTCATGATTATACAGTTCTTTACCTTGACGCACAACCCAAATCTTCTTAAAATGATTAGGATATATATATATATATATATATATATATATATATATATATATATATATATATATATATATATATATATATATATATATATATATATATTCATATATATATATATATATATATATATATATATATATATATATATATATATATATATATATAGATAGATAGATAGATAGATATTTAGATAGATAGATAGATAGATATATATACATATATATATATATATATATATATATATATATATATATATATATATATATATATATATATGTGTATATATATATATATATATATATATATATATATATATATATATATATATATATATATATGTATATATATATATATATATATATATATATATATATATATATATATATATATATATATATATCTGTATGTATCATATATCTATATATATCATATAAGCCATATACACTATTAAACACCTAACATCTGGATTCTCCCTAATAGCTTCTAGTCTGCCGGGGAATCGAAACCAGGCCTAAATAACTCAGGATCAATTGACTTAGCAACTTAGCCACTCAGTTGAGTTGCTAAGTTATTGGACCCTCAGTATCTTGAGCCAGGTTACAATTAACTGCCACACTAGAGGCTATTTATTATTTTGGACTTGACTCCCCTAGGTCTCTGATCCCGAGTTAGAAAGAATCCAGAAATTAGGTGTATAATATAAGGCTTATTTATAATGAATATGAAAAAACACGTCTGAATGTACAAAATTAATATATATATATATATATATATATATATATATATATATATATATATATATATATATATATATATATATGCATTATTGTCACGGAAGGAAAAGGCGAAATGCTTTCTTTTTTGTTAATATTAGGGACATTAAAAAGCTTGATGATAATACCATAAAAATTAGATTACTCATTCCAAGCAAGTCTTTTCACTCTTTCTTGCATGACGAAAAGAGATCTGATATGCTCGTTAAGTTTTTGTATTGGTAATATCTTTCAAACCAATCAATTGACTAGTAGGGAGCTCTGAAAGAAAGTTTCTCGTACCTTCCCCTAATATAGATTTTAAAAGCAATTTATGCTTCAAATTTTAGTCATACTCAGACCTATCCAGTCAAGTCCTATGTTTTCATTTGGATAAGCACTCTTAGAGTAATTATTTCTCCGCAAGTGTTTTCATTCCTTTACCACTCCTCTCTCTCTCCTTGATTGGAAAGAACGGATAGAAGAAAGTGGTTGTATATATACTTTATATATGAAAAAGGGAGTAATAATAGCGCAGAATATAAGAGGTAATTTGAAAAGCCTCAAGATATGCTATTTCAACATAATATGCAACAAATAAACCACATTCCAACAAGAAAGGACAATGTCCTATATTTAGTATTTGTGAATGAGGTGAGTTTTGTTAAAGAAATAATAGTGTATATCACGGGAATTTCAGATCACAATATCATTGAATTAATAGTCCATTCCAAAGCAAGAGGACGCAGAGATAAACAAAGCACAAAACCATGGGAAGGATATGGAAAATATAATTTTAATAGTAAGAATATAAAATGGTCAGAAATAAATTAAGACTTGAACAAAGATTGGAAAAATTTATTCGTAATTGATAATATACAGGATAATACAGATATACTGTGAAAAATACTGGAGAAAATTATTGAAAAATATATACCGAAAAAAAGAAAATAAATAAATAAACATCGGACATACATACTAAGAGAGAGACGAATCTTATTTCAGAAAATAAGAAAATGTGAGAACAATCTTGCAAAAGAAAATCATGTATGGAAAATGATGGCAATAAAAAGTAAGATAAAAAAGGCTGAACAAAAGATTATACAATCGAAAGAAAATGAAAAAAGGGACTTAGAAGAAAGGACACTTACAAATATAAAAAAAAAGTACTATACTTCTATGCGAAAAAGATAAACAAAGGGACATTAGATATACGCCCTCTAACGAATAAAAAAAAAAGAAATATGCAACATATTAGCAGAAAAATATAAGAATGAATTCACGCCAAGAATTGCGAATGAAAATAATGAAACAGAAATGAGAAAAGAAAATTTTTAATATGTAACGTATATAGATATTAATGAAGCAGATATTGTGCAGGCTATAAGCGAAATAAAAAATGGATCCGCTGCTGCCGGACCAGATGGAGTTCCAGCGATTTTGTTAGAAAAAAAAACTGCACAAACTATCGCGAAGCTGCTTGCAATACTGCTAAGACAAAGTGTAGATATGAGCAAAGTATATGTTAAACATAAATTAGCTTAATTAACCCCTCTTTTCAAAAGTGAATAAAGACTAGAGGCAAGCAATTATAGACATGTTAGTCTAACATCACATATGAAAGTGTATGAAAGGGTAATTAAAAAGAAAATAATGAATCATTTGATTAAAAATAATTTATTTAATATAGGTCAACATGGTCTTGTGGCCGGGAAAAGTACACAAACCCAACTGATAGCACACTGGGAAAACCTATACAAAAATATGATAAATTAAACACACATATGTGACCTATCTAGATTTTGCAAAAGCCTTTGACAAGGTAGACCGTAATATATTAGAGAAAAACATGAGAAAGCATAAAATTGTGGGAAAGATAGGAAAATGGGTGAAAGAATTTCTGCAAAACAGAAAACAGATAGTGGTTGCAAATGACGAGAAATCAGATGAAGCTCAGATAATATCTGGTGAGCCACAGGGCACGGTATTAGCTGCAATGTTGTTTCTTATTATGATCTCAGACATTGACTGTGTGACAGGGCCGAGAGAGAGGTTATGACTCAAAGGCAGGATGCAATCAACTGAGTTGTTAATTAAAGAACACACTCCTTTATATACAAAATCTCAAAGCAACAAGAATTTTCATGTTCAAATATTGACAATGTTACAGAGGAGAAAAGCAGACATGAATTTTCATGTTCATTTTAGTGCGATGGAAGAGCGAAGATACAAGCATAATATATACAAAAGGAATTATGTACAATTGTGTGACACACGGTTGGTACATGGCTCCCCCCCCCTAAAAATGACATACTGTACGAGTTAAATAGGGCGCCCTGATCTAGAGAGGCGAACTGTAGGCAGGTCATCTGGCAGGAGATAAGCAGGTTTTAGACGATCAATGGAGACCCAGTCTTCTTTGCCACGAATGTTTAGTAGGAATGCTATCGGACTGCGTCGGATCACAAGGAAAGGGCCCGTGTAAGTGGGCGTTAGTGGTGGCTTGGTAGTGTCATTGTCTAGGAAGACGTGCGTTGCAGAGTGCAAGTCTGTTGCTATGTGATGCTTTGCTGGGGGCTTGTAAGTCTGGCGGCATGGAGTAAATTTTCCCACGACGTGACGTATGCGCTGGAGATCATCGGAGGAGGTTGTAGAAGGAAAAAATTCGGCAGGGACGACCAACGGGTCACCATACACCATTTCAGCTGCCGAGACGTCGAGGGCGTCTTTAGGAGTGGTCCTTAGTCCCAGGAGGACCCAGGGAAGCTGAGTAAACCAGTTGCAATCCTTGCAGCAGGACATCAAAGCTGCTTTGAGGGTGCGATGAAAACGTTCAACCATTCCATTGGCAGCGGGGTTGTAGGCCGTTGTCTGATGTAGGGTGATGCCCAGGAGATTCGCTAATGATGTCCACAATTGAGAGGTGAAAGTGGTTCCTCTGTCAGAAGTAATAAGCTCAGGGATACCAAATCTTGCAATCCATCCAGAGAGTAAGGCAGATGTACATGAGGCGGACGTTGCAGTTTCCATGGGAATGACTTCAGGCCCAAGAGTGGAGCGGTCGATGACGGTAAACAGGTAACGATGTCCTTGTGATGTGGGTAGGGGGCCTACAACGTCGACGTGAATGTGTGCGAAACGACGCTGAGGTTGAGGAAAGTTGCCTACTCCTGAATCCGTGTGTTGATGTACTTTGGAAGTTTGGCAAGAAGTACAGACGCGGACCCAATCCTTAGCATCCTTAGAATTGCCGTGCCAAATGAACTATGCCTTCAGCAGCTGTGCAGTAGAACGGCACGAGGGATGTGAAAGGCCGTGAATGAAATAAAACACCTGTCGGCGCATGGGAGCAGGAATCAAAGGTCGCGGTCTGCCAGTACTGACGTCACAGAGGGTGGTGATGGAGTCTTCGAGGGGAAAGTCTTCCCAACGGAGGGATGTGCAGGATGTCCTACATGCTTGATACTCTGGATCCTGTCGTTGGGCTTCAGCCAGGGCGTTGTAATCCAATCCCAGTTGAACGGAAGCTAAAGTGTTTATTGACAGGGCATCGGCAAGGGGATTCATTTTCCCAGGGACGTATTGAAGGGTGCAATTGTATTCAGCCACGGCGGAGAGATGTCGGCGTTGCCGGGCGGACCAGGCATCAGACTGTCGAGTAAAGGCGTGCACCAGAGGCATGTGGTCTGTGCGAATGACGAAGGGCGTACCTTCTAAGAAATGGCGAAAGTGACGGACAGCCAAGTGCACCGCCAGCAATTCTCTATCGAAGGTAGAATAACCCGAATCTGCCTTGAACAGTTTTCTGCTGAAGAAGGCCAATGGGCGGGGCAAGCCGTTGACCACCTGCTCGAGTACTGCACCAATAGCGACGTCGCGGGCATCGGTGGAGAGAAGGAGAGGGGCATGTGGGATAGGAAAAGTGAGAGCCGCAGCAGTTGATAGGGCCTTCTTTGCATTGCAGAAGGCTGCATCTTGAAGGGGACCCCACTTCAGGTCCTTCGGCTTGCCATTGAGGGAGGCGTAGAGGGGAGCAAGAGTGGCAGCAATGGCTGGCAAAAAACGGTGATAATAGTTGATCTTGCACTAGAATTCCTGCAGAGCTTTGATGATCGAGGGCACGGGGAAGTTCTGAACGGCTGCTACCTTCTCAGGGAGGGGGTGGACACCTTCAGGAGTGATGCGGTGCCCTAAGAACGACACTTCGCTGGCGCCAAAGGTACACTTGTCGTACCGGACTACAAGGCCGTTTTGTTGCAGGCTGTCGAGCACGATGCGCAGGTGACGGAGGTGTTCCTCTTTTGAGGAGGAGAACACAAGTATGTCGTCCACATAACATACACAGAAAGGGAGGTCCCCTAAGATGCCATCCATGAGACGTTGAAACGTGGCCCCAGCATTACGAAGGCCAAAACAGGAGTAATTGAAGGTGTATGTACCAAACGGAGTGGTGATGGAAGTCTTGGGGATGTCTTCTGGGTTCATAGGCACCTGATAATACCCCTTCAGGAGATCGAGCGTAGAGAAAACCTTTGCTTTGTGCAGGTAAGAGGTCACGTCGGCAATGTTTGGGAGGGGGTAGTGATCAGGTTCTGTTTGCATGTTCAGGCGCCTGTATTCCCCGCACGGACGGAGGGAGCCGTCTTTCTTCAGAACGATATGTAAGGGTGACGACCATGGGCTGGAGGCCTTTTGGCAAAGGCCCATTTCCTCCATTTCGGTGAATGTCTGTTTGGCGGCTGCCAATCATTCCGGTGCCAGACGTCTGAATTGTGCGAAGACTGGGGGTCCCGTCATCTTGATATGGTGATAAATACTGTGCTTGGCAGGAACCGTGGGCGTTTGGCGAAGTTCTGGACGGAAAACCTCTGGGTATGACGTGAGGAGGTGGGCGTAGGCATCCGTGGGTGCGCTAATGTGGAGAGCGAGATTAGAGGGGGCGGGTTGAAGAGGTGTCGACAAGTACGAGTCTGTGTTGACCAATCGTCGGTGGGCGACATCGACCAGAAGGTGGAAATGAGAGAGGAAATCCGCACCGAGGATTGGCATGGTAACGTCAGCAACGAGAAACTTCCAATTGAATTTACCGTTTCCAAACGATAATGTGAGGTTCTCGTAACCGTAGGTGGGTATCGCAGATCAGTTGGCACCTACCAAGCGGACGTCGGCAGATGTAGACAGACTACGTCGTGTCTTGAAGAGTTTCCTTGGCAAAAGAGAACGACAAGCACCCGTGTCTACCAAAAATTCCATGCCCATTCCTGCATCCTGTGAAAAGAAAAGATTAGAAACACGGGAGGCAACCGCCACGAGCGATGGCCTACTTACACGTTTTTTGGCCACTGACAATCCTTGGCACATTTCTTCGCAGTTTCCCCGAATCTGAAGTGGTAGTAGCAAAACTGCGGCGGATGGGAGGTAGTAAGTGGCTGTAGAAGTCGTTTGTTGGGGTGCGAGCGATTGGTGGGTGGTGGGCGGCTTTGTCTCTGCTTCAGCATGTCACGGTGTGGGCGTGTAAGTCCTACGGCATTCATGTCAGCTTCAGTTGACGTTGAATAGGCGTCCTCTTCGTCAGGGGAGGAGGCGTTGATGGAGGTCTTGAAGTGGCTGTCCATAAGGGCGTCGGCTTTGGTCATCAAGTCCTTTATGGGTAAACTATCGACATCGGGTATGGCAGCGCATATAGGTCCGGGTAAACGGCGTATCCAAAGGGCACGAAGTAGGTTCACCTCACGAGGAGAGCCGTCTGCGGCAGGTTGAAGGCGAGCGATACTGGTCATTTCCCTGAGGGCAAGCGAAGCCCTTTGGTCCCCCAATGGTTGTTGCGGTAGCTAAAAAAGCTTTGCTACACGGGCGGCTGGCGACGGCGAGTACTGCTGCAGAAGGTATGTTTTGAGGGCGTCATACGCTATTGGCGTGTCTCCTTGTTCACAAAGCGAGTCGGATATTTTCGGGAAGGTGTCCTCGGGTATCGCCGCGAGAACATAATCTGCTTTGGTGGTTTAGCGAGTCACGCCGTTGATGCAAAACTGGACTTCTGCGCGCTGAAACCAAGCAAATGCCTCTCCGCTGGCGAACGGTGAAAGTTTCAATGGGGCGGCCGCAACGCCAACTGCTGTAGTAGAGTCCGTCATAGTACCAACGATGGAGGGGCCAGGGAGGTGGGGGTGGAAGGCAGTGGGAGCGAGTCGACTTCTGGGGTCCCCAATGTGATGGTGCCGAGAGAGAGGTTATGACTCAAAGGCAGGATGCAATCAACTGAGTTGTTTATTAAAGAACACAGTCCTTTATATACAAAATCTCAAAGCAACAAGAATTTTCATGTCCAAATATTGACAATGTTACAAAGGAGAAAAGCAGACATGAATTTTCATGTTCATTTTAGTGCGAGGGAAGAGCGAAGATACAAGCATAATATATACAAAAGGAATTATTTACAATTGTGTGACACACGGTTGGTACAACTGTAATGTTAAAGACTCTGTAGTGAGAAGATTCACCGATGACACAAGAATAAGTAGAGAAATTACTTGTGATTAAGGTAGAAACTCATCACAAAGAGGTCTGAACAGAATATATGAATGGGCAGAGATAAATAGGATGGTATTTAACTCCGATAAATTCGAATCAATAAATTATGGAAACAGAGAAGGAATGGTATATGCATACATGGGACCTAATAACGAGACAATCACAAATAAGGAAGCAATTAAAGACCTTAGTGTAATGTTAAACAGGAATATGTTATGCAACGACCAAATAGCAACACTGTTGGCTAAATGTAAAGCAAAAGAGGGAATGCTATCCAGACACTTTAGAACAAGAAAAGCTGAACACATGATTACGCTTTACAAAACTCATGTACGTAGTACACTCGAGTACTGCAATGTGATATGGTACCCACACTACCAAAAAAATATTGCACAAATAGAGAGTTTATAAAGGTCCTTTACTGCTAGAATAGAAGAAGTTGAGGACCTTGACTACTGGGAAAGACTGCAATTTTTAAAATTGTACAGTCTAGAAAAGAGAAGAGAACGCAACATGATAATAAAAGCATGGAAGATAATCGATGGAATTACTAAAAACATCAACGAGCGAAAAATATCAGAAAGAGCAAGCCAAGGTAGATTAATAGAGCCTAAAACTATACAAGGACAACTAAGGAAGATGCACAGGACATTAATCCACTACGCACCAGCATCGATAATGCAGCGATTTTTTAATGCGCTGCAAAGCTCATTTAAGAAACATATCAGGAGTGAGCATAGATGTGTTAAGAATAAGCTCGATAAATACCTAAGATGTATCCCAGACCATCCAAGGCTGAAAGATGTAAAATACACCGGAAGATGCATTAGCAACTCTCTGGTGGATATACGAGGTGCCTCACACTGAGGGACCTGGGGGAACCAAAACATAGAATAAGGCAATAAGGTAAGTCTCTCTCTCTCTCTCTCTCTCTCTCTCTCTCTCTCTCTCTCTCTAACAATATATGATAAATTATGAATATTATGCATCTGGAGAGGGGAATCGATAACAAATGTATACATATGATGTGTGGGGAATTTATGACACTAACTAGAAATGTATTTCATTTCATTCCATACCACTATGGATAAACAGATCATCCTCGTCATTGCTGGCCATTGTGATGATAACCGGTTCCCCCTCTTCATGTATATTGTCAGATGACCAGTACTGTCCTTGAATGATCTGGACTTTCCCACAGCACCAGAATACACCTCCTTGGCTATTAAACAATCATCGAGTTTATATAAAACGACTTCCGAGGAAGAGCATCAGAAATATTCAAACATGATAAAGATTGTGCTAGATTGATAGCACCGTTAGAAGTCTATTATGAGCGAGTGATTAGATAAAAAGTCAAAGCCCTTGCAGTTTACAAGAAGTGAACTGGAGCTCCATGCTCTTCAGAGGCATACTGTGAGCAGGTCATCTTGCAGGAGATACGCAAGTTTAGGGGATAAATGGAGACCCAGTCTTCTTTGCCACGGATGTTCAGTAAGAACGCCTTCTTTGTCTGATGGATCACAAGGAAGGGGCCCGTGTAAGGGTGTATTATCGGTGGTTTGCTGGTATTGTTGCACAGGACAACATGTGATACCTTAAGCAAATCTGTCTGGATTTGTTGCTTCTCTAGGGCTTGTAAGTCTGGCAGCATGGAGTAAATTCTCCCACAATGTGATGTAGGCACTGGAGATTGTCGGAGGAGGTTGTAGATAGAATAAATTCGGCAGAGAAGACCAACGGGTCGCCATATATCATGTAAGCTGCCAAGACATCCAGTGGGTCTTTATGAGTGGTCCTTAGTCCCAGAAAGACCCAGGGAAGTTGGGTACATCAGTTGGAGTCCTTCCATTAGAATATTAAAGGCACTTTGAGGTTATGATGAAAACTTTTAAGCATTCTGTTGACTGCAGAGTTTTACGCCGTTGCCTAATGTAGAGTGATTCCCAGGAGATTCGCTAATAATATCCACATTTGAAAGGTGAAATTGGTACCCCTGTCACAAGCAAGATGATCAGGGATATCAAATCTGTCTATCCAATATAATAGTATGACAGATGTACATAAGGCGGACATTACAGGTTGTCATACATGCTTGATACACTTGTTCTTATTCGTTGGGCTTCTGCCAAGGTCTTTCAATCTAATCCCAAATGAATGCTGCCCGACGCGTTTCTTAGCAGGGTATCAACAATGGGATTCACTTTCCCAGGAAGGTGTTGATGGGTGCAATTATATTCAGCTAGGACAGACAGGTTGTTGGCGTTGAAGGCGTGCACCAGAGGAATGTCGTCTGCGCGAATGATGAAGGATGTATCTTCTAAGAAGTGGTGAAAGTGAAGGACTCCCAAGTGCACCATTAACAATTCATGATCGAAGCTAGAGTAGTCAGATTCAAACTTGGATAGTTTTTTACTGAAGAAGGCCAGTGAGCAGGGTGACCGTTGACCAAATGCTCGAGTACTGC
>NC_090748.1:22674551-22679551 GCF_036898095.1 Palaemon carinicauda | reverse complement strand
GATAAAATCTAGTTCATTTTTTGTTTCCCCATTTTATATGTTACTTTTTATAAAATAATTTGTTCATGGCTTAAAGATTGTTTCTTTCAGCCAATTCTACAAGTATTTCTCCTCTTACATTTCTTGTGTCTCCTCAAAATTTACATATTGTTGAAATCACCAGAAACAACGGTAAATTGAGTCTTATGTTTTGTCATAGATATATCGGTATCTTCTAAAATGTTTCTATTGCTTCCTCTGCAGATGTTATTGGTACAAAAGTTGGAATGATCTCCAGTTGATACTTATTTATTTTGGTAATAATTCCTTCATTTCTATCACTGTAATACTAATATATTCTTCTATGATTTGTGCAAGACTTTTTGATAAGAAACCGCACTTCTATTTCTTTGTTCCTTTTATGTCTTCCGAAGCAAAATACAAGACCCTCATTTAATTAAATATAAGATTCCTCAATTCTTCTAATTTCACTAAATCCTATTATATCTCCATTTATTTATTTCAGCTCTTCTGGTAACACAATAAGAACTTCCCTAGATAGGGTCCTGTTGCAAGGTTAAGTTTCCAAAGGTGGCCTGTTTTAGTAAGATTTTTTTAACAGCCCCGGCATAGCGATGTAGCTGCCTATCACCTAGGACACTTGCTCCCTACCACTGGGGACTGAGGCTAGAGACAGGGTTGTGATGTACGTCTGGGTTTTGGCTAGTCTCATCACTACGCTGGCCACTTCAGATTGGCGATGGCCGAAGATTTTGGTATGATCGCTTACAGTGATTCGTTGACTAGAATAGCTTTATTGATCATTGCGATGCGCAAACCTTTCCACATCCTTGAGGTATATGTTGGTGTAGTGTGAAAAAAAAAACTTATCCTATTTTAAATACATTACACCGTAAAGAGATTTTCCTAATATTCTATTTGAATTTCATATAAAGCTAATTTCCCTATTTATAGCGACAGTAATTTGATTTTATATATTAGCGTGCATGAATATATATATATATATATATATATATATATATATATATATATATATATATATATATATATATACATATACATATATATGTACTGTATATATACATATATAAATGTATGTATATATATATATATATATATATATATATATATATATATATATATATATACATGCATATTGATGTATACAATCATATGTATATATATATATATATATATATAATATATATATATAAATATATATATATATATATATATATATATATATGTGTGTGTGTGTGTGTGTGTGTGTGTGTGTGTGTTTGCGTGTGTGTGTGCCTGTTAGGTAAATAACCTTGACAAGTTAGATAGTGAGTAGTTCACTGTATATTATCATAGATGTACCATTGATTTTGAAAAGTCAGAAACATGTCTAGAATAATATTTGAGTTTTTTTTTCTGATTACGCATCGCACTCCCGAATCCTTTCCCAATTGAAAAGTCTTTATCAATAATGAATAAAAGAAAACATCCCTTTCGGTATGAGCTAAAACATATCAACTTTTTTCGATATCCATTTTACTTTAAAATTTCTCTTTCAGCTTTCAGTGCTTTTCCACAAACCCTAATCGTCTGCAACGCTCTGTCAACATGAGCCATGTAACGTATCATTTCTCGGTCAACATTCGCTTCCTTCGTTCTTTGAAATCCCCAAACATCTGCTCCTGTCATTCTCAAAAGCGTTCCATTTTGTACGCAATAGTGTAGTGTTCTTCCCTTCAAGGGCTCAAAAAGGGAAGAGACATATAGAGGAAGGAGGTTGTTAAGGACAAGCCTCAGGGGAAGAAGGAAACCACAGAAAAAAAAAATGGTATGTTTAGAATTTTAAGGCCTCGAATATTACTTCCTGAATAGTCCCCTCTGCCCTAGAAGCAGGGCTCAATATATCTCGATTGTTAACAGTGTGTTTACAAGTCCTTAATATCATCAGCTTTAGGTAAAGAGTCGTTGGATATTCTTAAAGTTGTCAGATTATTGGCGCAATATATGGTACAGAATTCTGTGGTATTAATTTACGCATTTATATACTTCAAGACGTTGTATTTATTCAAACATATTTATTCATACAGGTTTCATGTATAACCCTGTTACTGTAACTTTTTAGTTTATGCTTATCGAAATACTTAGATATAATTGTTTGCTCTACATCCATCCACATTTGAAAACATTCTTAAAGTTGGTCTCCGCTTGAACTCAAAGGCAACCTAATTGCACAAAGCGCGGAGTCCTCAACCGTGCCTCTCTCTCTCTCTCTCTCTCTCTCTCTCTCTCTCTCTCTCTCTCTCTCCTTCATGGCGAGAATTCCGATAACATAGGCAGCAAGCATTCGCACAATAAACACACCGATGTTCTCCCTAGTTAAAATGATAAATATAAATTTCAGAAGAAATAAATTCAAGAAATCGTATTCCAGACTGACAAATATTTCCAAAAGACTCTACCCAGGCATCGTTATCTATTCTGATTGTGGTTGTGACTATACTCCCTCGGTAACTGGATATGAAAGGGATGGCAACTGTAATTTAGAGCAGTTCCTGGATATAGGAAGTAAAATGAGGAAATATTTTCCATTTCTATAAAAACTTGTATATTATGAATTTAAACTTGATAGAGTCTTTATTTACTACTCAAGTAATACATACATACATATATATATATATATATATATATATATATATATATATATATATATATATATATGATAACAACATGACAACATGTAGGAAAAATTAATGGACATGGGCACAACATATATTGAGAATGACAGATGATTGATAAACGTTAAAGAAAATAGGATAGGTTCCTAGAGATTGTAGAAGGATCAAGGGAAGGAAGAAGAAGATGGATTGATGAACTAAGAATGTTTGCGGCTGTGGACTGGCTCAGGAAAACTATAAACAGGCGCAAGTTGAAGGACATATCTGAGACCTTTGTATTACAGTGGACTAATACTGGCTGATGATTATATCTATCTATCTATCTATCTATCTATCTATCTATCTTTATATATATATATATATATATATATATATATATATTTATATATATATATATATATATATATATATATATATATGTGAGTGTGTGTGTGTGCGTGTATATTTATGTGATTTATAAATATATATATATATATATATATATATATATATATATATATATATATATATATATGTGTGTGTGTGTGTGTGTGTGTGTGTGTGTGTTTGTTTGTGTGTGATATATATATATATATATATATATATATATATATATATATATATATATATATATATATATATATATGTGTGTGTGTGTGTGTGTGTGTGTGTGTGCGCGGGCGCGCGCGTGTGTGTGTATATGTGTGTTTGAGTGTGTGAGTTCTTGTATATGTAGGAAACTATAAATTTTCTTTTTTTGAGATAACATTTCAGTTCTTGAATCATGAAATCATGTAACATCTTTTTCAGTATCCTCTATTTAAAGAGTATTTCTCCTAAAACACATTTTTCAAAATAAATTTTTGCTCTATTGCCGTTTGATTAGAATTGTGTTTTAATGGAGATTGCCTCAGATATGACGAATATGACGTTGCAATTTAGCAGTGGGAAGAAAAATTTCAGAGATCTCCACGAGGTTTTTTATATTAGTATCTTGCCTCACTATTCCTCTGGTGCTCTTACCAGCTTCTTTTTGCGAGTGACATTTGAAATATCTTTTCTGAGGTCGTGAAATAAATGAAGATTAAAATTTCTTGATCATAAAAGATATTTGTGAAATATTCACACTAAACAAAATGTTTTGAAATGCTGATTTGCCATTTTAATTATTGATTCTTTGAAATTATTTAATCTCTCTCTCTCTCTCTCTCTCTCTCTCTCTCTCTCTCTCTCTCTCTCTCTCTCTCTCTCTCTCTCTCTCTTTCGGTCACATTCTCAAGAGCTTCCAAGATTAGTTTTAAATGTGTCTGAACTTTAATTTATTCTTAATTAGATTCTTATCAACTAAGTGTGTCATATGGTTTTGATTAATATTCTCTATTTCTCATATTGACTGTGTAAGATATCACTCTATATTAGGTTAAATTCAACATAGTGATGAGTGACGGATATGAAAGGTGTGGAATGAATGTTGTAATCTACGTCACTGACAATGATAAGCATTTCTTATGATATATGCTGTTAATTGTTTTCTGGTTCAAGTTTCATTAAATCTAAAATATTTGGAAAGAGAACGTAATCAAAATAGCTTCATAAAAAGACCTAATATGTATTTTTTATGATAATCGTAGTGATTGAAGCTATTATATCAGTTTCATAAGTCATGTGACTATTGATAGCAAGTACATGAATTCAACATGCTACTTAATTAATAATTTTGAGCAGGGTTGAAAATTAAATTTTAGTTGAGAAAAATTAAATATTTCCAATTCCAATAGGCTATGATAGTAGAATATTTCTCCTTACAAAATTCCATTCAAACAAAGTAGAAAACCATTTCTCTTTCTTTTAGTAAAGTAACTCAAACTGATATTGATTCCTATTGTCTGTTTCCAAGCTTTTTTAAGTTATCATGACTCTCCTAAATCAGAATAGCTACATCTTGGTAAGAAAATGTACTCCATATACCAATGTTTTCCATATTTCAGTCTCTGTGCCTAGGTCTACTTCCTTTCGCTTTACACCTTCATTATACAATTGTGAATTACCACTATTTGCTTTTTTTTTTTTTAATTATGATATATAAAACTAAGCTTATACTATATTTGTTCTTTGATTTTGACAAAAGTTGTTCATGTTTGTTCACTGTTTCCATTGGGTTGGTATTATTCTCTGGGCTATATTCTGGTGATATGCTGGATATTAGGGCCCACAATACTAAGTAAAATGCCTATATTATATAGGGACTCCAATGACAGCATAGCAAAAACAAAAAACAAAATAAATAAATAAATATCCATGGAGGACAGTGAATAACATTTGTTAAGTTATATTGGATGTTGTAAT
>NC_090748.1:22664551-22669551 GCF_036898095.1 Palaemon carinicauda | reverse complement strand
AGGAACACCAAACCTATTAGAAAATCTAATGAAAGCTAATATAAATTCCGAGGTTGACATAGACTGGACAACTTCCAAATGTATTGCTCTTGTGTTGAAACAAGTGGAAATAAGAATATACACCTTAAGTTTTTCTCCCTCAACCATAAGTGGCCTGTATAATCCACACCAGTATGAGCAAAAGGCACACTCAAATTAACTCTAGAAGAAGGAAGCGAAGAAGGAGAAGGGTACTTCACTGTGCTACCATTATAAGGCTCGCATACAATACAATCCTTAAGGACAGACAGTGTTATAATGGTAGCACAGTGAGTTAATTTATCTAAGTCTCTAATGACCGTATATGTTTCCTTATCAGGGGAAATCAATACGTGTCCTGTCAAACTGGATATTACTGAACTTGAGTTATTCGTCATAAAAGCTGGAAATGGTGATATTTTGTATGATTGCCAGGCATTGGAAGAATCAAAAAGAACTGCAATCATGATCCTGTAATTTTCAACGCTTACTGTAATTAAGCTATAATAAAATTCTAACCTATGGGCGTCTAACAAAGGAACATAACCGATTTTCTTCCGTCCGTTCTCCAAAAATAACGTTAGGTCTTTTATTGTCAAAAGATGCTGTGATAAAACACCTTTAGTTGCTAACGTAATAGCTTCCACATAGTCTTTTGATTTCTCAATAAAATGTGAAATTTTAGTATGGATATGATCTACTTTTGAATTATAATATGTTAACGTTGCCAGCAAGTTTTGTACCTCCATAAACTGACAGATATTACTAGAATGTTCGTTCACCAAACTTACTATTTGATTAATTGCTGTTAATTGATTCCTTAGTTCTGATAAAACTAGTTCGTTTTCATGTTCTAAAAACTCAATTTTCTTATTTTGATCACTGATTTTAAGACAAAATGAAATTCCTAAGCCTAAACTTGCAACAGATTCAAAGATGTTTAGTGCAGCAAAAATAAACGGGTTACGTCTTTCAAGGTTAGTGTGTCTCACTGTCCACATCAGAAGGTCACGAGCCAGAGATTTTGCCTTGTTAGTCTTATTTTGCAAGTCGTATGATAGCATTTCTGCTACGCTTAGTGTTGGTGCAAGCCAACTCTCTGTATTAAAAGGAAAATGTCGTTTATGCATTTCATTTAATAAAGCAGCAAACCTTGAAAGGTCGCTCTTTAAACTAGTGAAGTCATTCTCTGGGAGAAAAATAGCTTACATATTTACTTCTATAATTATATTGCTTGCTGTAATAAAAACGTCTTCTGTTATCTCTACTATTTGATTAATTGCTGTTATTTGATTCCTTAGTTCTGATAAAACTAGTTCGTTTTCATGTTCTAAAAACAGATTTTCTTATTTTGATTACTGATTTTAAGATAATATGAAATTCCTAAGCCTAAACTTGCAACAGATTCAAAGATGTTTAGTGCAGCAAAAATAAACGGGTTACGTCTTTCAAGGTTAGTGTGTCTCACTCTCCACATCAGAAGGTCACGAGCCTGAGATTTTGCCTTGTTAGTCTTATTTTGCAAGTCGTATGATAGCATTTCTGCTACGCTTAGTGTTGGTGCAAGCCAACTCTCTGTATTAAAAGGAAAATGTCGTTTATGCATTTCATTTAATGAAGCAGCAAACCTTGAAAGGTCGGTCTTTCAACTAGTGACATCATTCTCTGAGAGAAAAATAGCTCACATATTTACTTCTATAATTATATTGCTTGCTGTAATAAAAAAGTCTTCTGTTATCTCTATTATAGTGCCATATTTGAAATCTATATTTTTAGTTTTAGGGCTCTTCCCACACGAAAAAAAAAATGTCTGAGCGAACAATATCACTCCTAACAATAAAAACTTCATTTTGGAAACCTGCAATGATAAAAATATATGTAATCACTCCTGCATTAAGAAGATACAAAAATTTCCCTCACTTCCTTCTCTCTTATTTTTATTTCTTATGTGAGCCAATGGTACAATTCTCTCATCCGTGGGTTAGGATACATTTTAAACTCTAAATCTATTGGCCGTTAATGTTTCCAAAATGGTAAATGGGCCTTCAAACTTAGGTGTCAGTTTGTAATTGAGTCATTTACGTACATTTACCTGTATGTATACATTATTACACACGGTATATCTTTTAGTTGGCTTCGCTATTTTATCATAATTCCTTTTCATTATAATTTGTGATTCTTCTAAATTCTTTCGAAGGATATCATATCGACTTATGCTTGCATTAATAACTTCCTTTAAAGGATTTGATAAATTAGTTGTAGGCGTTAATACATGGAAAGGCGTTCTAGCTGGGGTACCATACAATGCCTTGTGCGGCGACATTTTAATAGATACATGATATGAGTGATTCAGAGTACTTAGTACCGCAGGTATTGCAATATCCCAGTTGGGGTCTGATCACCCTAGTGTTAATCTTAATATGTTTAAAATCTTCCTATATGCTCTTTCCGCTAGCCCATTCGACTCTGGGTGATAGATCATGGTATTGATTTTCTCTATGCTAAGGAATTCACACAACAGGTTAAGGAAATGATTATTGAATTCTCCACCCGGGTCAGAGATTATCATATGTGGAATTTCATGTTTATAAATGTAGCACTTGTAAAACTTCCTAGCGCATTCAATCGCGGTTTTCGTTTTAAGCGTTATCAGTTCTGTATATCGAGTCATAGCATCTATAATTACTAAGAGGTACTTATTTCCTCTGTCTGACTCGTAAAATCCTGCTAATAAATCTAAATATATTCTTTCAAAGGGTTGATTGGGCGTGGGATAAGCCCCTAGGCTGACAGGTGTATTCGTGTGCCCTTTGTTTTCCTGACAAGTGTGACAATTAGCTATGTGCCTTTTTATATCTGTAATCATCGTATGCCAATAAAAAAATGATTTGGCTTTCTGTGACATTATGGAGAACCCCGGGTGTCCATGCAATGGATTCGCATGCAACCAATTTAGGACAGTGGGTATAAGTGAGATTGGTATCACTACCTGGTCGTTAGTCACCTGTGGTGTATTGCGGGTTTTCCTTGTCACGGATCTACACAGAATATTATCTTTGATTATATAATTCTGCTGCGTATACTTTATATATTCCTTTTCCTTAGGATTTCCTTTCAAAGCATTTATGATTTTTTCTAATTTCTGATCTTTTCTTTGTTCAGTCTGTATTAGTTCAGCACTACAGCCCAGATCTTCCTGTTCAGATACAGTTTTAACAATAGGCCTGGATGTTGATTTATCTATTAATTCAGCTAATGGCTCCGAACAAGATGACACGGGGTTGCGTGATAATGCATCAGCAGTGATATTTGCTTTCCCAGGTAAATTTCTGATCATCGCACCAAAGTCTTGGATGATCAAATGCCACCGAGTTCGTTTGGGGCTGTGACTAAAGCCTTTAAAGAAGTCGGTTAGGGGCTTATGATCAGTAAGAACCTTGACGGGATAAGCGTATATTATGAACTTGAAATGCACTAGTGAGTTTACTTTCGGAAGGTCTCAGTTTACGTGAATAAGAAGCTATCGGGAAAAACTGTTTGCCATATTGCTGAAGCAATACCCCACCTACTCCTAGATCTGAGGCATCTGTTGTAATGAAGAATTCCTTACCAAAGTCACGAAATTTTAATATAGGAGAACTACACAGTTCATCTTTCAAGGTATTAAACACCTGTTGATGCTGCTCAGACCATATGAAATCTACGCCCTTCTTCTTAGGTCAGTTAGGGGAGCAGCTATTATTGAATAATTGCGTATAAAACGCCCGTAATATCCACTACACCCCAGAAATTGCTGTATTCCCTTGACATTAGTAGGTATCGGAAAGTTACGGATAGCCGACACCTTATCGTGGACTACTTTAAGACCTTGGCTAGACACCGTAAAACCTAAATAGACTAATTCTGTTTTTAAAAATTCACACTCAATAATCTTTACCCCTAAGTTATGCTGTGTTAGTATCTGTAGCACTAGTTCCAGTTTACGTAGATGTTCTTCTAAACACTATGTTAATCATTTTAGTAAATGTTATGGGAGCACAACGTAAACCAAAAGGCATACGCAAAAATTCATAATGTCCCCTGGCTGTGCTGAAGGCAGTGTATGGGATACTATTTTCTTCTAATGATATCTGGTGAAAGCCTTTAAGTAAGTCCAAACTGGTAAAATATTTGTTCTGACCTAGCAAAGATAAAATATCGTCAGTACATGGCACTGGGAATCGATCAGGAATCGTTTCCTCATTTAAGCGACGAAAGTCTACGCAGATACGCCATGTTCGATCTTTTTTCGGTACAACTATTAATGGAAAAATATAAGGGCTGTTCGATTTCTTAATAAATCCTTCTTCTAGCATTTTACCTACTTCATCATTTATTTCATTCTGGAATTTCATAGGGAGTCTGTACGAGGGTACATAGATAATTTTCTGCTTGTCTTTTAACCTTATTTGATGTTCTATGACATCTGTTTTACCTAAGGATCCATCCGTAGTAGAGAAAAAATCATGATATTTAGTTAAAAGTTCAAAAAAATTTCTGCCGAATTTCCTCTTCTTGAATGTCTTTATTGATTTTATTTTTAATAGATTGCAAAAGGGATTCATCCGCAACTGATTGAGCATGATTGATTTCAGAGACGGTAAGAATACGATGTTTATAAACTTCTACATCCAAGATATGTTGATTTTGGTGAATTACTAAAGTGGTATCTACATGATTACAGACTTCAATATTACATTGTTGTTTAGAGCCGACTGCATAAATGGCTTGTGTGACGGACAATCCGTTAGTTTTCAAAGTGTCGGGAATGATTAATATTTCAGATCCCGGCAAAGTTTTCTTCACTCGCACTATTATATTCGAAGTTACGTTTGGCTCCATTGATGGCATGCAAGATGATATTACTGGTGAACGAGAATTCTGTTGAGTCACTTATATTATTTCTTTCTTCATGAGACAAGTGATTGGTTCTTTAATGTATG
>NC_090748.1:22642051-22644551 GCF_036898095.1 Palaemon carinicauda | reverse complement strand
CACAAAGGGTAGAGCGTTGAAGTAGATGGATTTAATCCTTTGCTTGAGGGGACTGGATGGGTTATTTTTAATATCGGTATGTGAAGGGTCAGGTGAATTTATAGGAAAAAAATCTGTCTAAGGATTTAGCCCTAGAAAGGGTAAATGATTTTTGTTTAATCATTAGCAGTTGGCCTCGTCCGCCAGTGACTAATATCGGATAGTCGAAAAACAAACAATTTACGAGATATATCTGCGTGAAAGGATTTGCTTTCCGGAAAAGGGTCAAAATTTAATTGAAGTATTAGTTGGTCGGTTTTAAGAATGCGAATGACTAATCAACACGTGTCCTTTCAAGTAAGTTTAATGGTATATGCTGCAGGCAGAACTAAGCCCAGCGTGTTTCTCTTGGAAGTCTGACTTTCGAGTAGCTTACTGAAGTATTGTTTTTATGAGACAGCTCTGCCTGAATCTCTTTTGTGATTTTAAGATTCAGGTGTCATTCGAGAAGGTACTCTTATATGAGCATGTATGGTCAGTTAATGTGGTAATTAGCAATACGAATAGTGATATCATATTGCAACTTGTTTAAAGAGAAAGGAGTTGAAAAGATATTCATTCTGACCAAGTCTTCCGTTTGTCTCATGAATCATATTTGCATAGGTTTTCTTTGTCAATCTCCTGGTCACTTTTTTTTCTGTTATCTCTTTATACATTACTAGGTCTTCATCCTCCTTTATCAAGTTTTCTTCTCAAGCGCTCTTTATCAACTCATTTCCACAGGTTTTAATGAAATGTCCAAGCATTCGAAGTTGACACAATCTTCTGTACTGATGAGTCCTTTTCCTCCTTCACTGCCAAGTCTGTCAATGTCAGTGAAAAAATATTCATATAAATTCTATAGATGCATTTACAAAAAGGGGAAGAATATATTGAGAGTATTTAAAAAAAAACTGACTTTATAAGAATTTATAATACAGAGTGCAGCTTCTTTGGTACGTCAGTAGTAATTTTACTTGAAGTTGTAGGAAAGATTTTTCCAAAAATTTTAAACTAGGAAGGCTCGCATTATACAAATCAGGATTTGGAAGGCGAGGTGATTTTGCCACAGCTTGGACTATTCGCTGGTTTCAAGTAACTTTGCCGCAGATGAACTATGCACTAGTGTTGACCAACGGAGTGTCCCCGGCCCTGTGCATATACCACCTGCAGTTGTTGCATTTTTTAGGTGTATATAAGGACAATGGTTCAGGAATGGGTGGAGGCAACTTTCTATTGGACTGCTGTATCATTTGAAAATACGTCCATATTGTGTTTAGGAACAGATCAAAACTCAGCGTCGTTTTCTGAAAAGTATTTCCATCGTCACTCTTCTCTATATCCATTGAAGAAATGTCCTATTCGTAGAAAAAAAGAAAAAAAAAGTTTGTCATCTTCTGAAAAGATGCTAGCCTCATCCCGTAAATTGTAACCGAGGTTCTTTCCTGTCATGGCCTGTCTACAGTATACTGATGGAAGGCTCTTATGACATGGGTCTTCTGCAGATGCAGAGGACAAAGATCCTTGGGTGGCTGCTGCAGGAAAGGAACTGGAGCTATCATGACAGGAGACATCATTCAAGGTCACCTTCATTATCTCCTCCCTCGTCATCTGCTTTCCTTGATCGTATTATGACATTATTAAATACAAATGGCTAAAGCAAGAAATTATCATGAAATACGAAGGCAACGACAGGAGAGTTTTCACAGTATACAAGGTCACACTGAAGAAACATCTAGGTCATGGTAGGCCAATTCAAAGAGACTACTGACCCGACGTGCTCGCTGCCGCATTTTATACACAGGCGATTGAGTGTAGGTGTATTTTGTGCTTACACACTTTGAACCACCTCTCACACTGAATAAAGGGCGGGGCAATGCATAACGGGATTTTCAATTATCGTAATGGCATTAGGATTTATGAAATCATCACTACATAAGTTCTACTTAGTATGCCATGACATGACAACAATTGCCAGTTAGCGTAGGTCGTGATGCGTAAGCTTTCGCTTACAATAACAGTTGCGGATACTAGCTGTATGTTGTATAATTTTTTGAATTCCTTACGTTTCAACATTATTGATGACAATTTGATTGTTGGTAATGCAAGGTGATGTTATAAATAGCAAGTTTTTTTAACTAATGATGCCTTTAATCTCGGCTGTGTAAACTTAGCGTAATATATACTACTCGCATGCATACTCCTCAAAAGGCAAGTTCTATTACATCTGGACTAATACTTTACTATTTCATGGACTTAATATATCTAGTTTCTAGAAATCTATCTATCTCTTCTGACTTTTTTGATAACCAAAATAATTCTTTGTTAATATCAAAGTATCTGTCTTGGACATGAATGTTGCCATATACTGTAACTCTCAATTGTCAGAAATTTAAATATTTTCTTGGTTTCATGATACTCTCTTTAAGTGAGGTGCTTCAGTAAGGCAATTAATATATTCAGTCAGTTTTAATATATTTGA
>NC_090748.1:22627051-22637051 GCF_036898095.1 Palaemon carinicauda | reverse complement strand
AACACTGTTGTTTCTGTGGTGTAATTTTCTCTGTATGCAGATTGATCATCAGGTATGGCATTAGATTTTTTCAGATGTTTCTAGGTTTGTTCGTGTACAGCAGTTTCAATAATTTTCGAAAAATATGACAGGTTTGATATTGGCCTATATGAACTTAAATTGTCTGCATCACTTTTTCCTCTAAACACAGGCTTGACACATGCAACTTTTTCACAATCAGGGAAAACTGCCTGTGTTAGACTCATATTTACCATGTTTCGGTAGGTCTCTTGTAGTCTGGTGAAATTTTCTGCATCTTTTACATCATTAATTGGAAATGGGTCATTTCCGCAGTAGGTTTTTTTTTTTACTTTATTATTCTCATATAATCACTCTGACTTAATTCTTTGAATACCGTTAGCTTATTTACGCCTGTTGCTGATGTATTCCTTCGCTCTGTTGTGCCGATGTTGTGAAAACTGGAGCAGATTTGATTTATTTTTTCTTCAAAATAATCAATAAAATCCTTTGCTAGGCATTTAGGATCATTAGTTATGTCAGTCAACACTATTTCTGTCTTTAGACCTAATAGTTTCTTTAGGTTCTTATGTATTTTCCGTGGGTCATTTTCATTGCACACTTTTTTATAATAGGCTTTTTTTTTTAACTAAGATAAGGTAATTGTAGCGATTTCTAGCTGCTTTGTAATGTTGCCAGTTTTCATTATTTTTATTTCTTTTCCATTTACCCTCCATTTTTCTTTTTCTTTTTTTTCTCTTCATGTAATTCATTATCAAACCAGTTTGATTTTTCTTTAATTGTGATTATTTTTGTTATTTCCGGGGAACCTATTATTATAATTAGTTGCAAGTATAGTTTTACTTCTATCAGTAATGCAGTTTATACAGGATTGTCTCTCTACGAGGGTGTGATTCTCTTCACAGTTACAGACTGATGTTATCCCTTTTATATTCTCTAGGCTTTGTTCAATGAACTCTTTTGGATCAAAGTTAGTCTTTATTTTGTAAGTGATTTCCTTCTGTATTGCATTATTTTTTCTAACGTCTATTTCAAAAGACATTAACTTATGCATTGGGGATATAGAGCAGTCAGGTTCAATCTCCATATTTAGTATGATGTTGTTGTTTTTGTTTGCTATAACTAGATCTAGTATATGATTAGACTGAGCTGTTGGTTCAGACACTATGTTTTCAAAGTCGCGATTGTCAATCAATTCTCTAAATTCATTGACATATGGGTCTACTCTGTTATCAAGATGTAGGTTGAAATCACCACATATAACTATATTTCGATTGTCATTCAATGTATCTAGTAAGTTATTAAATTCCTCTAAAAATATTCTTTTGCTTTTGCTCGGTGGTCTATAGAGTATAACTAATTATAGATTTACATTTCGAGATAAAATTTTTCTATTCATATATTCAAATGAATTAACTATGAGAGGATTTCTTACTGTAACTTTGTATGATTTCTTAATTAAGATTCCAATGCCACCACCTCTTCTGTTTTTTCTTGGTTCATGATAAAAGTTATAAGATTTAGGTGTCATTTCATTTATTTTCGATCTGTCACTCACATTACCACTCAACCAAGTTTCAGTTAATAAGCAAATATCCACATCTTGATCACTTACGACATCCTTAATGATATGAGTTTTATTACCAATGGATTGTATATTTATTAGATTACATGATATTTTCTTAATCGAAGCCATGGTCAGTATTGTTTCTGGCTCTTGTTATTTCTTAATTTACAAACTTCACAGTTTACTCTATCATAGGATTTATGTTTTGTGTCATCATAGTTCTTTCTCACACAATTTATGCATTTAACTTCAACAACATTGCAATGACCCGCTTTATGTTCTCCCGCACACTTGGGGCACGACTGTTTATTCTTGCAATTTGCTGCACTATGCCCAAATTCCTGGCATTTGTAACACTGGTAGGGCATGTAATGGTCGTAAACATTACATATTCTAAGTTTATCTCCATTTTCATACTGGTTCTTAAGCTTCAGACTTTGAATAATATCATAATCATCTTCTGGTACATTTGTAAATTTTATCTTCGGTTTAAGTTTTCCTTTTTCAGTAACAGTGATCTTGTTTACATTACCTTGTTCCAATTCTGATTTTGCCTGCTCCAGGTTCTGTTTATCTGCAAATTTTATGATCAGGTGGCCATCTTTTGTTTCAGCAGTGCTTTCAACTTGGGCTTTTAATTTGGTCATAATTGTTTTCTTATTATTAACTGCTGAAAACTCATCAGTTGATTTTACAATCAATGTTTTCTTTGATTTCAGCTTTTCAGCATATGTACACGTTAGATGCTTCCTATCTATGTCATCTTCATTCCTTTTCTTTTAATTTTTTAATTCTTTCATTTCATTTCTTAATTCTTGCATCCCATCTCTTGTTTCTTGCACTTTATTTCTCACTTCTGTTATTCTATCTTTCATTTCTTCTATTTTATTCATTAAGACCTGAACCAAATGATGGGACATTACGACTTCTTCATCCAATACTTTTCTTCGTGTGTTTGCTGCATCCTCATTGAACTCATCAGTGCAATTTCTACACATGTAATAAATATGTTCGTTACACAATAGCCTTCTGTGGGTTTGTGATAAATTTTCTATTAATCCAGAACATGCGTTTTCAAAATGATACCATTTTTGACATCTATCACAACAAATTCCATCATTGGCAACGACAGTCTTGCAGTGCTCACATAATTCAGTGTCATCAGATTCCACGGTGACCAACGATCCATTCGCTGATTCATCATTTCTTCCACAGGCACCTTCCTCCATATTGTCACCATCATATACTGATGTATTCTTCATTATCTGTAGAAATTCATTTGTTTCATCTTCAACTGATTTTCCTTTTTCAATCTTTTCATGAAGTTTCCTTCTAATTTTCTTAATGGCTCCTAACATTTTTGTAGTTTACACTATATTTAAGTCCAAATGGGTCGGGAAAACCATAATTGGTAACTCTTACCTGTGTCCCAGTTGTAATCAACTATTAATTTGTAATTTTGCACTATTTAGTATTCCAATGACGTTGATTCCAATTTATATAACTTAATGATGTTGGAAATTATTAACTTAACGATTTTCACTTATAACTTGCCACTATTGTTGTTAAATTTCAACAGATCACTTCTTCAGCACGTCCTCACTCCACAAACACCATGCAACACAAGGCCTATCACACAGTGTGTAGTAACATACAGTGACTACACACGCACCCTCTTAATTAATCGTCCCAAATTAATTACACTGTTCCTCGCAGATTTAAAACAGAAGGTTAAAGAATTCTACCTGCTGCTACCACAGACCTCTTGAGTTGCTCCACTTGCTTCGCATAGTGCATAAAGAACACATTGGATGACTACCAGCCGGTGTACAAACGAGGATGTTCAAAGTCCATATAATTAAAGAAATTTTATGGAGGAGGCAACTTTCCTCGGATCATGACTAACGGGTGTACTGTCTGGATCAGTTCTGCGGATAACACGGGTGATTTTCGCCCCTAGTTATAGATAACTTTGAACCCAGGGTTTCTCTTCTGAACAGCTGTTCTCCCATAAAGTCTGCAGTTCTATGAAGATAGACCTTTAGGCATTCCACTGGACATAGAGATGCATCTTCCTTCGGAGGGCAGATTCTCTAGGGACCCCACCTGTTGGTGGGTAGCTTGTTCTTGGTAAGAAACGTTGTGTCTGGAAATAGATTCAGTTCTCCCTCCAAGAACTGGGTTAGAAAGGTCGACCTGTAAGGCATATGTTATCTGTCTTGTCAAGGCAGACTTGAACAATAGAATTGTGTTGGCTGCTAAACCTTGCTCACGAAGGCGAATGAAGAATGATAAATAGTAATCTATCGAGATTTCTTTTGGTTTCTTCGCCTTGACAAAGGATATCTGTTTCTTCCCTGAAGCCTCATAATGTCTTCTGGTTTCCTCCAAAAGTCTAAACTGACTTTTAACACCGAATCTTTTTCTCATCGTTAGGAGAGAAAATCATGAGATGTAGGTTCCGCGTTTTCTGTGATGAAGCGAAGACAGTCGACTTCTGTACTCGCTGAGATAGGGATGGATCCGGTAGCGGTACGAATTTTAGTCGTAGTTCTAATGCCAGAGGGAACCACATGCTATTTGGCCACTATTGGGCCAATATTGCTGCTTTCCCTTTGAAGGATCTCAGCTTATCGAGGACCTTCAAAAGGAGGTTGTGCAGAGGGAACAGATAAATACTGGACCATCTGTTCCAGTCCAGGGACATAGCGTCCACTGCCTCCGCTAGCGGATCCTCGTATGGGGACACGTAACGATCTGTTTTCTTGTTGTCTTTCATCGCAAAGAGGTCTATCTGCAGCTTTGGGACTTGACTCGAGATGAAGGAGAACGATCCTGCATCAAGGGACCATTCTGACTCTATAGGTGTAAACCTGGATAGAGCGTCCGCTGTCACATTGCGGAACCCTTGAATGTGAACTGCTGACAGGTGCCATTTCATCCTTTCTGCCAAGCGGAATATGGCTAACATCACTTGGCTGATTATGAGGTGACCTCGACCCTTGTCGATTGAGGCATCTCACTATCACCTCGCTGTCTAGAACCAGTCTTATATGGGTCGAGTGGCAAGGAGAAACTTTCTTTAGTGTCAGAAGTACTGCCATGGCTTCTAGAAAGTTGATGTGAAAAGACTTGAAAAGATTGTACCAAGCTCCTTGGACTCACATCTGATGAAAGTGACCTCCCCAGCCTTCCTTTGAAGCGTCTGTGTGGATAGTTACTGACGGGGGAGGAGGTTGAAGAAGTATTGATTTCTTTAATAGCTTGGCATTGGACCACAGCTTGACAAGCGTTCGCAGTCGAGTCGGTAGTGGTCTTACTAGATCTCTTCACGCGTTTGATGCGTATTTTCTCCAGACTCCTGTTGCATCCTTTAGCTGTGCTCTTAGCACTGGATCTGTTATCGAAGCAAACTGTAGACAGCCCAGCACTCTCTCCTGTTCGCGTCTATATATCCGTTTTGATTTCAATAGTCTCTTGACAGATCCTGCTATTTCTTTCCTCTTCTTACCAGGAATGGAAAGTCGATGTGACTCCAAATTCCAGTGGATTCCCAACCACTGAAATTTTTGAGCTGGAGAAAGTCGAGACATTTTGATGTTGATCTTGAATCCCAGATGTTCCAGGAACTGGATCACTATCTTAGAAGCTTGCATGCATTCTGTTCTGGATGCTGCCCACACCAGCCAGTCGTCCAAGTAGGCTACTACTTGGACCCCCTTTAGGCGTAATTGATGGACAGCTGCATTCGCGAGCTTCGTGAAAATCCTTGGGGCTATGTTTAGCCCGAAAGGCATGGCTTTGAAGGCGTAAAGTTTTCTATGTAACTTGAAGCCTAGGTAGGAGGAGAGGTGACGATTAATTGGAACGTGCCAGTAAGCGTCAGACAAGTCTATAGAGAGAGTATATGCCCTTCTGGGCAGTAGGGTCCTTATGTGTTGAAGTGTGAGCATTCTGAACTTGTAGTTCACTATGAACTTGTTGAGTGGCGACACGTCTAGAATGACTCTGAGTTTTCTGAGTCCTTCTTTGGAACACAAAACAGCCTTCTTTGGAATTTTATGGACTTAACTTTCCGGATTACTCATTTGTCTAAGAGTTCTCGGACATATTCTTCCAGAACGGGGGTTTGAGTGTTGGAATAATTGAGGGAATTGAGGTGGAGGGTTGCTCCAACTCCAACCTAGTCCATTTTTATTTAGGCTGTGGGCCCAGGGATCGAAGGTCCAGCGATCCCTAAATAGCTGTAGTCTCCCTCCTACTGGAAGTATCTCACTTCTGCTGTTGTGGACCTGAGGCCTTGCCACCTTGACCGCGTCCTCCCCTCTATCCCCTTCCTCCTGAAGGGCGTCTAGACGAACCTCTGGCTGTTCCTCTAGCTCTCGAACGAAAGGAAGAAGTCTGCCTTTCGAAGGCTGGGTTAAAAACTGGCGACTGTGTCGCCACTTGTTGAGGTACCAGCTGGTACGTGGTTGGAGGTTGTGCCACTATCTGAGGCACCGCGGTCACAGCAAGTTGTTGTTGTTGTTGCTGTCGGTAGGGTTTAGCCGGCCGAGTGGATGGCCAAGGCCTTTTTGTCTTCTTCTTGGGTTGGGGACCCTCATCCGGAGAAGACTTTCTCTTAAGATCTAAGCCCCACTTTTTGAGAAGGTTCCTATTCTCTGTGGCGGCCTTGTCTACTACCTCTTTAACCACTTCATTGGGAAAGAGGTCTTTACCCCAGATACGAGAGGAGATTAGTTTCATCGGTTCGTGCCTCACAGCAGCTGAGGCGAACACGAACTCTCTACAGGCCCTCCTAGCTTTAATAAAGCTATAGAGATCCTTCGTAACTGTGGCCAGATGGGTTTTGGCCACTACCATGAACATGTCCTGGTTCTTGGGGTCACTTGCCATCGTTTCTAATGTCGTTTGCAATGACATCGATGCCGCAAGTCTTTCCTTTGTCTCTTGCTCTCTACGCAAGAGAACCTCCGACAGTTTTGGAAGTTCCTCACTGAACTGACGTTCAGCAATATCAGCTTCCAGCTTCCAGACTTGGTCCAAGGGCAAGGTCATAGATAACGTCTTGCACTCCTCCAAGGAGGGGCATGGTTTCCCTGCCTCCGCCGCCTTTAAGGCTGCCTTATATCCCTTTTCCACGAAGGGAAAGGCTATGGAAGGAGACGCCACAAAGGAGGGAAGCTTCTTACTCAAGGCGTGCACCTTTGAGTTAGTGAAGCCCCTCTCTATCATCGAGCTCTCTAGTAACGCCTGAGCTTTACTATGGTAAAAAACTATGACCTCTTTCGGCTCCGTCTCCTCCTTTGAGGCTGGCTCCTTCCTAAGACGGACATAGCAGTCCGGATAAGAATCTTTGTTGGGCCAAAATTCCACCTCTTCCAAGGGAATTGCTCCCAACTTTTCTGAGATCACGATCTTCCCACTTGTCATTGGCATGTGTTCGGCATACCTCCAAGGATTGGTATCCGAGCACAAAGGAAGATCCTTCACGCTGAGCCGCTTCTGGGGCCCACGTCATGCTGCAAGTCTGCGTATCTCTAGTTTCATTGCAGCTTCCTTCTCATCATTCTTCCTTTGAATTTGATGGATCATCTCAACAATGAAAGAAAGAGTCCTTCCCAGTTCATCTGGGATAGCAGACAATGTAGAGGGAACAGGTTCTGGGTCCGGAACTGATGTAACCAACACCTTGTCGATTTCTTTCTCTTCTACTTGAGGTGCCTGGAACAGCTCCTCCTCCTGACCTTCTCTAAGAAGGTCCTTCTCAGTAGAATGCGACACGTCCGACATCTTATTGTCCTATTGGATGTCTTGGAGGGCGGCCGAGACTTCAGAATCTACCGGATTCTGGGCAGTTGGTATCTCCACCTGAGGCTGGGGGATGATGGCATCAGCCGATGCTTTAGGGAAAAGGTAGGCCCTCATCTTCTCAATTGGAAGGTAGGGGCCTGAGGGGTTTTTCTGAAAACCCCTAACCCAGGATTGTAACATTTCACTGGCAGCATCCCTTGACTCCGTCGACTTAGGGTCGTCAAAAGCCTCGGTAATCAGGTTAGAACAAACTGTACAAACCTGAGGGTCCCAATACTGGAGATCACCTCTGGAGGCTGCGCATGCTGCGTGCCTGCTGCAAAGTTGATGGCCACAGAAGTTCTTACTGCGGACATTACAGAACACACTCCCGCACTTCAGATGGTCCTCCTGTAAAGAGAAGAAAAATCCATGAGTATCAAGTGAAGTCTTTTCACTTATATTGAAACATTTAGCTTATATAGAAAAGCTGTAAAAGAAAGAAGGAAAGACACATACTTGTATTTCCTGTCCAGTCAATTGCTGTAACCTCCCAAGATATTAAAACTAAGGTTAAATCTATTCTAGAATACCTTATGTAATTTCCTAAACGGAAATTTAAGGTGTAGTTCACACCTTGAAATAAAGTTTTAATATACGGGATAGAAAGAATACAGAAAGAACTCACTTTCTATATATTGTACGGTCTCAACAAAAGGCTGTACAAGATAACATTAAGTATGTTGAAGAACTTTAGTGTTATCACAAACTCTGTACTGTAGTTTTACTAATGCAGTGTGTACTACAATACAAATATAGTAACTACTGTACATCGCATGCTGTTGTGCTGGCCGGCATTTACCCCTGTATAGTTCAAAGATATACTACCTTTAACTAATAGGCGGCAGCCCACTGATTCTCAAATGTGTGCCGGCCGGCAATCATTGCCGGTCGACAGCTGAAAACACTAATACCCGGCTGCCGGCCGCTAATCGTAGTGGCCAACAGATTCGGGATGTGTTTCCACTGCCAGCAGGCAAAGGTAGTAATACCAATGCCCGCCGGCAGTAGCTAAGAACCAGAGATTCTCCCCCTGCCAGGCTGTAGGCTGTTAAGCCGGCAGCCGGGTTAGGGGTACAAGACAATAGTCAGAGAAACAGTATGAATGTACGGTTATAAGGCGGCATTGCCATACGACCCTCCATCCAGAAAGAGTGAACTTATGGAAGGGGATAATGTAGCATTCAGGCTTCCAAAGAATCCATAGCCTGCCGGGCTCTACCGGCAGACATGGAAGGGAGACCAAGGGAGGTCTGGGGTTAACTCTGCAAAGAACAAAGGGTCTCTGCCGGCTGACACGTAATTGCCAGCCGGCAGAGAGCTGAGCCGGTCCTCCATTCTAACCTACACTAGGTACGGAAGTAGGACTGCAGCCAAAAGTAAATAAAAGAAAGAGAGGTGGGGAAGGGATAAGGGTCCTATAAACTTCGTTCTAGCAAGAGACACACTCAGCAGTTAGCTTAGCTCATCCTAACCTAGAGTTGTCTATTAGGGAGGAAAACTGGTAATACTTGCTATCCTCCTCCCAACCAGAACAAAGTTAGTTGAAGTTATTTCGCCGGGCAACAGAGAAAACTCATTCTCCAGCCCGAGAAAAACAACACAGGATAGTCTGCTAGGCCACTAGAGGAAGGAATCAAATCGTACAGAATCCTTCAGACGTTGACTAGGGAAGCAAAGCTTCCTGTATTCGCCCCTAACCTAGCAAAGGAGACTCATTCTCTATGCTAGGAAGAAGCAGACCACAGACTAGAAACTCTGATGTTCTGCCCTAACCCAAAAAACCAGTCACTCTGGTTATCAAGTTAGGACAGACATATCCTAGAATAGTTATAACTGAATTATTATACAGATAGAACCCTAGGATTAAGCCAAAGGCTTACTCAGAGGGAGAGAGGGATTGAACTTAGCCTCCAGAGGAGAAAAGAACAATCGGGGATGTGCGAAAGTATACTACTGTACCTAGGTTACTAGCCTAGGTAAGGTGAAAATCGATTACCTAACTCACCGAAACTCTCTCGTATACAATCTTGGAGAGAACATTCAACAATATCTTACATGTATAAAATATTTGCCTATAGCTTCAATAATATAACACTCGGAAAAACTTATATCATGCATGGAAGGACTAGGGCCAGATGCCTAGGCTACTAAGCCTCGCGAAGGGCAAGATCGGTTACCTATATCACCAAACTAAAAACTAACGGCATTATATAAGCATTCCTAGAGGAGCTAAATAGCTGGATTATTAAAGCATAACAAACTGGGAACGTCGCTTTAGCTAACTAAATGACCCATAGCGAGCGATAGCATCCAGGATGGCTCCGGTAGGCAACAGCTCTTGTTTACGTTAATATCACTTTTGATTTAATTCAAAACGACAAGAGCTTACATTTATACATAGTAAAGATAATACTTAACTTTCCAGAGGCAGAAGAGGCCGGAGAAGTCATCGAAATGTTGAATAAAATCCAAAATAACGGGAGAACACAAGGGAAAACACCGAGTAGTAGAGCTACACGAAAAGGAATAAAGAGGGCGATACCGCCTTCATCAGATACA
>NC_090748.1:22619551-22622051 GCF_036898095.1 Palaemon carinicauda | reverse complement strand
TTTTCTTCCTGTTCATTTTTCTTCCTAGCTTATAAAATTGAGGGAGTTGTGAAATATAAGAATCATAACATGTTCTGGCAATATCGAAATACGAGTATCATACTGAACCCTAATATTTTAAGCAATGGAGCTTTTTCTATAGATTTCATTACTGCGAAGGAGGGGGAATGATTTAACACTAAGTGTTAAGCAGATTAGTTTTATGAATAGGAGAATGGTCGTATCTATTTTCAGTCATAATTCTTTTTTTTTTTATGAGAAAATATTTATTGTACTTCTGATACAATTCTCCCCTCATTTCAAAGGATTTATTTGAGTTCACTTTTCTTTTACTGTTCCCGTTTGTATAGATTTTCCTGCTAATATTCTTTTATTCATTATGTTAATACAATGGTATATAATTTAAAATTTTAGATAAACGGTCGTTTTTAGACAAAATAAAGCAAATGTCAGTTTTCAGAAGGTAAGAACACCTTGAAATTAAAATCGAATTCATATAAGAAATATCATATCAATAATCATTTCTGGTAGAAATGGACTATTAGTATAAATAAGTGTATTCATTTTCTTTGTAAGAACAGTTCATTAGATTCTAAGGATTTAGTTTCTTAACTAAAATTAAGATCTGATATAGGACAATATATAATTATCTACAATTTTAACAAGTAGATTTATATGAAAAAAAAAAAGGTAACATAAGCAAAATAAAGAAGTACAAAATCAGTTAAACTCCACCTGAAAAAATGTGGGAGAAAGTGTTTAGTTGAAAAGCAATGGGACACTAGAGTGAAAAGTCTAAAAAATATGCCCAAAGATTCTCCCAGCGGTGCAGTATTTTCTAATTTAACTTCAAGGAACTGGTTGGAATGGTAGATAAGGGAAAGATTTTTATTCCTACAACATTTTTTCTCCTAAGCATATAAGAGAAAGTAGTGTTTTACGCAGAACATTTTCTTCAACAAGTAATCTTGCTTCGCTTTCAGTATCAAATTGTTTTTACTGTATGGTTGTGTAACTACGAGTTTTTTCTTTTTTGCCCTTTCTCTATACTCCCTATTGGAACACTGCCAACTTTCTACAAAGGCTGTATCTTAATGAATAAATATGAAGAGATCACACATTATCATCTTTTGTTATTTCCCGTGAGGCTGTTACATCAGATTATATTGCAAGCATATTCATGGGACACATTTAGTTTTCTCAATGTCTGGATGCGAATATTTATCAAATTTTCTATCCTAGTAGTGAAATGAATAAAAGAAAAACATAGCATAAAGATGTCACATCCACAAGATTCCATTTTTCAAAAACTATTATGTTGATCACTATAAATAAAAATCTTGGTATTTTAAGTCATTGTGGTAAGTCATTTGTCTGACTGAAAGTAGCTATATCAGTACATCTTTCCTATCTATGGAAAATCTTCATGAAACGGTGAATTTCTAATTATACTAGCTTACTACATGTAGACTTCCAATATGTAGAGAGAGAGAGAGAGAGAGAGAGAGAGAGAGAGAGAGAGAGAGAGAGAGAGAGAGAGAGAGATGTGAATAATAAAACCTAAGCAAACAAAGAATTATCGATCCTGAGGATATGGTCTATAATTGAACAAACAATTTAAGACTTCGTATGACAGGCCAAGCAGCCCAGAATTCAAAGGGAGAAAATAATGACACCGTAATTTGAAATAACTTTCATCTTTAACAATAATATCTTCATAGCATTGTTATATTAGTTTTGCATTAAAAGTGTAGTTCCTTTTAGCAAATTACGAATATTATGTGAGAACAATTCAAGATATTTTTCATTCTTCTACACCAGAGTATATAAAACATTAAAAAGTACTAAATAGTTTTTGCTTCAACGATGAGTTTCCACAATTTCCTTTTTATGTGAGAAGAGAGAATAATTCATAGAATTAATTAATGATAACTTTATCTTTATCAATACTAATCAACATTATTCTGGACACTTCCATAGCTCCTCCAAAACGATAGCCTCCAATTGATTAAAAACAAAGTTAAACGACAAAGAGTCATGATATCATTATCAGTTTTAAGTTGAAGCAACATTCGCTTCTGCTGTATTCCAGAAGTGGTTTAAGGACTGATTTGTTATTATCTAAAGGAAACATGACCGGTCGCTCTAATATTTCCCTATTCAATTGGACAGTCTTTTATACAAAGACTTCCATAAAAATACCTGTCATGTCAATGGGCCCAATAAATGTGTTTTTAATGAGATACATGAAGTGCCTTTAGAACCCAGAGGTTATCTATACTAAGCATATAGATTGAGGATATGGGTTATAAATAGATTTCATGTTTGAGGTAGTCTTGCAGGTTTTAATGCATCATAGGACAAAATAGGATACCACTTTTTTCTTCTTTTTTTTTTTCTTTTGGCATTGCTTGAAGAGATCTATTTGCATCTATTCAGAGAATTAGTGGAAATAAGGATCTACTTCCAAAGAAATCATCAAAGCCTACAAAACAAAAGA
>NC_090748.1:22604551-22607051 GCF_036898095.1 Palaemon carinicauda | reverse complement strand
CAATGTACTATTGTCTGGCTATCACTACGAACAGTAGTTCACATTGACTATGAAATTCCTTGATTATTGTTCTTAATTGGAAATTTATTAGTCATCTAGGACGAAGAAAAATTTGGAACTATTGAATCGGTCTCTTCAATTTCAAGAGCATCTTAGCTACTTAATGGCTTCAACGCTATTTTATTTTTTTCCTAACAAGATATATAGGGAAATAATGATTGAGGATAGATTTCGGAATAAGTTACAATACCTTAAAAGCAATCAATGTATTACTGGTAAGGTACCAACATTCAAAATAATCAACACTAAGGTTGTTTGGCGGCGAAAATTAAACTTTTATGTCAGAAAATACATTCTTTAAGGCATTATTTAGAATCACTATTAAATAGTAGCCTATACGAAGGTAATGTGATGGCAAATTATTTACTGCCAATTGTAACAGCATATAACCTTTATGTTTTTTTCCACAGTTAAGCATTCAAGGAAGAATATATGAAAACCCAGGATTTTTATATCATCCCAAATCCTACAAATTAATAATGATTCATTATCTACGCTGCGAAAGCTATTTCTTAATACATTCCATAATGTATTTTCATTTCATGATTATATTTCAAATAACTACAAGTTGTATCCAGAAAACGATAATTCCGATTTCTTATTACACAAAAAATATTCGCCAAATACACAAGGAACATAAAAAGCTGACAAGAGAAACAAAAGACAAAAGAGAAATAGATTGTTGTAAAATGTCCTCGAAAACTTTCGAATACACATTTGTCTCATATCCTTTCAAACAGGAAAGAAAAAGAAATCTTTTTACGGAGAAATCGTTCCTCGCTCTTATTTGGTCTATCTCTAAACTTAAACATCTGCAGGGTAAGAAGAAGAGGAAGAAGAAGAAGTAGAAGAAGATTGGGTCAGTTGAGATTGAACCTCCTTCATCTTGTTTTTGCTCAGATTTTACTTTTTACTATTATTATTTGATCGATTCTCGGAAATGGTACCATTGGCTGCAGTAATTTCCAACCTGTTATATGACCGTGTTTTTTTCTGTATGATATATACAATATCCTTTTATTACAATGATATTAACCAGTCAACAAACCGGAATAAATTCTAGGTAAAATATAGGGTATAGGAAATGTTTTGAAAGGCGCACTATTTTTTTTAAATATTTGGTAACGCACACACATACACACACTATTCAGAGGTAGTAACATTTAACTTGGTTAATATGAATACCATTCAGAGAATTTGTGGGTTTTGATTTTATTTGAGGAAATAAAAATGAGAGAGCTCTTGATAATATAGATTAGCCAATCTTGATATTGTCTGTCTCTATGAAGCAAAGCCATGTATGGTCCTGTCACAATTTATTATTGTCTGCCAGTAATCCCTAGGTTCCTAGAGAGATGGATGCTCTTTTTAATTGCATTACGTCCTAATATTACTAACATGCAGATTGCATTCTATAGGCGTTAACTGTATAGTATTTTGCATCAGACTGTACACATCGGCAATAATGTCTGTATACCGTGTTGGATATCTGATCCTAGAATGAAGGTTTAATGGTTTAAAGACCACTCATGAAGGGCAGAGGCAAGAGACAGTAACATTGCCCTAGCAAGCAGACAGTGCCCTAGAGGCTGACCTTATTTACATATGATCAACTCCCAAGACCCCTTTTTACCCAAGCTAGGACGAAGGAGGGCCGGGGAATGGCTGCTGATGACTCAGCAGATAGGCCTGCAGGCTCCCCCAAATCCGTCAATCCATCCTTAGCTCACAAAGTTTGAGCGGGACTTAGCAATTTTCTCGCGTTCACCCTTATTTTATTACTTTTCATAAACACCATTCAGCCAGCAGGATGGAAGTTAGGAGCCAAAGTTCATTTTGATTAATCAAAAACCTCTTTTATTAAACGCAATTACAGCTCCACGAGAATTAAATGTATAATGAAAGCTTTTCACTTTTTTTTTATTACCTTTTTTTCTGTGAGTGGGGATTATTCCATATTCTTTGGTGGAAGTGTCAGTCGAGTTTTAATCTGATCTAGGTTATGTGTTTTATATTTCAGCTCGAAATATATTAACATCAAACTAATAAGGTACACCAATCGACTTGTTTCCAAAAATCATAAAGTAAATTCAAATGTAAACTTGACTCTATCATATATCATGAATAATGCTAATGTTGTGATCTTGTTAGATTCATGCTAAAATCATGAACTTTCTTTATCTACCTCAATGAGTTTTAATAATCAACAAACAATCGAGAGAGCTTTAATTTGAACCAAGATGATGAACTATTAACATACCAGTTTCCTGTTCATCTTTTTAAACGAGATAGGATGAACGCTTAACTAACCGCGACTCAAATCTGATTCCTTCTAATTAAATGTTTTCTTGTATGCGGTTTCATATCATCAAAGTTTGTGTATAAAAACAAACATATCCAAAATGAAAAATAATTTATGTTACAATAACGAAGATTGATC
>NC_090748.1:22589551-22599551 GCF_036898095.1 Palaemon carinicauda | reverse complement strand
GAAGTTAGGAGAGGAGTGTGGGAACGCCAAGTCATAGCAGGATACGAAAGTCAAGACCAAGATAAACCTTTGCAATGTAACATTTTGTATGAAGAGTAAACACAATACAAGCAACCCGTGAAAAACAGTTGAGTGTCTCAGCGGAACCAGATGGCTTCCTGTAGTGATGTTGTGTTATCATATTTATGTAAAATGCTGAGATAACTAATGAAACGTTATCACCAAACTTGATATTTTTGTCAGTTCTTTCTAAATTGTCATACGGAATGGTCATCCGACCAAACCCTCTATACTCCTGTGATGGAGCTACTAAGGAACTGTTTAAAAGTTAACTTACATAGACCTATTCAGAAGAAGTAACCTACAAGTCAGTAGTATTTTTCAAACAAATATAAAATAAGCTATGCTATTCATGACGTATGGGATGGTCCTAAGTCGAGGTGCAATCATAAACTGTATAAAAAGCCATAAACAATTTATTTATACATAACATTATAAGTCACTAAGACTATTATAAATGTCTTGAAAAATTATCTAACAGTAAGTAAAATAACTTAAGAACGACAGCTTGAAAGTAAACTTGAAAGTAGAACTTCATGAGTTATTTGACATTAAATTTTGGCAGTAAATTCCTCGTGGGTAAAGGCAGGAGAGGACCTCTACTGCAAAAGCTGAAAACAAAAATAACAGCCATATGTAGAACCCACCCAAAAAAATTATACACATTTAACACAAAGTGTTAATGACTTGCTATAACAAATTAATAACACTCAATATTATACATGGCTCAATACACTTTTTCTAAACAGTAATGAAAATAAGCTAATACAAAGAGCACCCTTATCTCCACCCTGTGCGAGTCTCAGCCGTGAACTAAAACTATGAACAGAAAGACAGCGCAAGGCGAGACAAGACAAAAATGAAAATTGGAACCAAACTATCATGGGAACAACCCACAAGTTTTAACAAGTATTAAATTTACCCGACAAAAGTTTTATTCTATAATTTAACAAAGTTTTATTTTAAAGATTAAAATAAAAGTAAATTTTTACATTCTTCCACCCCAAGATAATTTTCAGGGAAAATTTTTAACCTACACGGGATTGTGGGACAACACATGAGGTAGAACATTGGCAGCTCCTTTTATATGAGTTATTTGAAACTGGTACTCCTGAAGAAGGAGACTCCAGCGCATCAGTCATGCATTATGAGCTTTGATATTTCTCAGATAAGTCAAAGGACGATGGTCAGTCTCTAAAAAGAATGATCTTCCATATAGGTACTGCTGGAACTTTCTCACAGACCAAACAATTGCTAAGGTTTCTTTTTCAATGACTGAATACTTAAATTCTGAAGTTTGCAACTTACGACTAGCGTAAGCAATAGGAAATGGTATACCCTCAGAATCGTATTGCAACAGTGCACCACCTATTCCATGATCACTTGCATCTGTTCTCAGACCAAATGGCTTACTAAGGTCTGGTAATTGCAAAATAGGAGCATGTGTTAACTTCGCTTTCAACAACTCAAATGCTTCTCTCGCCTTAAAATTCCAGCTGATTACATCAGCTTGATTTTTTTTTTAAATAATAAGACAGAGGAGCAGAGATACTTCCAAATTGTGGAATAAATCTTTTATAGAAAGAAACAGACTCTAAAAATTATCGCAATTGCCGTTTCTTACTTGGAAAAGGCATATCCAAAATTGCTTGTACTTTATCTGGTAATGGTTGCAGAGAATTCCTACCAATCTGGTATCCCAAATAGTGAATTACCTCGTAACCAAAACGACACTTAGAGGGACCACAAGTTAAATTCCAACTGCGAAGTCTGGCAAACACTTTCTCGAGGGCCACCAAGTGTTCAGGCCATGAGCTAGAGTGAACAAAAATGTTATTAAAAAAAAAACTAACGTGGTCTAAATTTTTCAACACTTGGCGCATCAGGCGGTTATATGTACTACAGGCAGTACTTAATCCAAATGGCATTCTTTTGAATAGAAATAATCCCCTATTAGTACTAAATGCAGTATATTTCCGGCAGGATTCTTCCATTGGAACCTGGTAATAAGCTTTAGCCAGATAAATTTCCGAAAAATATTTGCAGTTTGAAAATTTGTCTAAGTTCTCATCTATAGTAGGAATAGGTTCACAATCAAACACTGTTGCAGCATTTAACTGCCTAAAATCTATACACATCAGATTTTTTTACAAGCACAACCGGTGAACAATAGTTAGATATAGATGCTTCAATTACAACAAGCTCCAACAATTTATCAACTTCACGGTTAAATACCTCTCTTAAGTGATAAGGAACAGCGTAAGGCTTTCTCTGTATGGAATGACTAAAGTTTTTAACACAACCTGGTATATCACTAAGAACATCCTTATAGCTGTCTAACAAAGTGGATAACTCTGCCTTTTGTTCTGTAGTTAGAGAGGGATTCACATCGGGTTCAGTCTTAGTTGTTAATAGTGGCCCTACGGTAATACTTTTTTAACATATTTACTGGAAAACTTTATATTTATTCCTTACCTCTATAATGTAATCAATCTGACCTTTCTTGCCAATTACCTTATATGGACCCTGCCACTGAGGTAAGAGCTTATTAGTGTCAGAAGGTAACAGTAACAGAACCTCATCACCGATAACAAATTTTCTATCAGATGTTTCCAGATCATAATAAGTTTTATACTTGCTAAAATTAACCTTGGCATTCTGGAGTGCAATCTGGGCTGATTCCTCTAACCTATCACGCAGATCCAACACATACTCAAAAGAATTCCTAATTTCTTTATTAAGGTTCTGATTAGTAAACAACTCTTTCAATATGGATAAAGGACTTCTCACATTTCTTCCATAAATCAGTTTGAAAGGAGAAAATCCTAAAGTATTGTTAGGGATTTCTCTAAGAGCAAATAAGGCACATGGAAGATACCTGTGCCAATATCGAGGATAATCTGAACAAATCTTTTTAATTATACTTTTCAATTCCCCATTAAAACGCTCACAATACTCATTAGCCTGTGGATAGTATGGTGATGTAAAAATTGTCTTTATATTAAGTAACTTATGCACTTCTTCCATCACTGAAGAAACAAACTGACGTCCCCTATCTGACAGAACCTCTTTTGGGATACGTATACGTGTAAAGATACTTAATAGGGCTTCAGCACAAGAAATAGAATCTATTCTCTTTAGAGGGATAGCCTCAGGGTAACGTTTAGCACAATCAACTAATGTCAAAATAAACCTATGACCGTCCTCAGAAGGGGCTGACAAAGGCCCAACTATATCAACTGCGACCTTTGCAAAAGGTTCGGTTATTATAGGTACTGTTTGAAGTGGTACCTTCTTGACACGACCTTGGGAAGTAGTTCTTTGACATATATCACATGATCTACAATAACGCAGTATGCCAGCTCTAGCACCTGGCCAAAAGTACAATGCAAACACTTTGTCTTTAGTTTTACAGTTACGAAAATGTCCAGCCAACAATGAATCGTGAGCAACTTTCATAATTAATTCCCTGAACTTTCGTGATACCACTAGAACGTTTACTCCTAACATCACGCTATTGTTACTCTGTATATACATCCTATAAAGGAAACTTTTGTCGATAATGTACTGGAAAACATTTCCCTTGGATATTTCAGTAATATTTTTATCAAGCTTCTCACAAATGCTCTGCAAAGCAAGGCAATTCATTTGCTCTTGCTTAAAATCTGACACACTCACATTTAAGTCACCAGGAACCTTTGATTTATTTGTAATAAGAGGAGCAGGACGAGCACTACCGGCTTTTACTTGACCTCTGGTCATAACAGATTGGCAGATTGTCCTATGAGCACACCACAAAACTTAATGGGTGCCTTTACCACTTCAGAACATCCCGTAAAATAATCAAAAGCAATATGACACTTAACCACAGGGAATTTACCAGTTCTACCCAAATAATCACTAACACTGTTTATCAAAAGGTATGGGCGGTAATAACTGTTCCGACACAACTATACAAGTACACCCAGTATCACGTACCATGGTCGAGATATTAGCACCATTTACCTTGCAATTTTCAAATTTCAAAGGGGCACATACAGTAGAGTCAAAAACAAAATTAACTTTATGGGGAACGACATTACCAACTCCGGAGTCATCACTCGTATGATCAGAACTAGTTATAACATTATGAATCATAGGATTCTCCTTCCTTATCAAAGATTTATTCTGAGGACACTCTGGTCTTATATTACCTTTTAAATCGCATCCATGACAAACTATTTTCCTATATTTGGCTGTACGACTGAATGATCGGAATTCTTCAATGAATTAGTGTTATTGACCACAGACTTCCTCGAACTACTTTTAGACAATTTGGTATACAAGTTATGAACAGCCGCATAAGTATCTGCCTCGTTAATCAATTCATCAAAAGTATGCCACTTTCTATCTTTAAGGGTACTGCGTAACTCGGGAGTTACTTTAGCTTATAACTGGTCACACAATATGAAATCCGATAAAGATTCATAACTATTATTTACCTTCGATGTATCCAACCAATGATTCCAGAGTCTACGTAAAGTAAAGCCAAACTGTCGAAAAGTCTGATGGGGGGATATACGAGCATGACGAAATTCAGTTCTGTAATAATCAGAGTTCATATAATAAGCATTCAATAACTCTTTCTTCAAATCAGAATAAGTGCTAGTGGCTTCAGAAGGAAGCGTTATACAGACCTCCCTTAGCTTACCTTGTAATAACGGTAAGTCTAATTACACCATCAGTTTCTAAATTCCATCTATTTGCTTCACAAATTCTCTCAAAATATGAAAGGAAAACACTAAAATCATCACCCTCTTTAAAACTAAGCAATTTGATTTCATCAGACGAATGTCTGGGACAAGTGCTAGACACATTAGTGGGAGCTACAGCCCTCTTTGCAATCAAGTCTATTTCATGCCACTATGACTCGGCTTAATGTTATAGAGAGAGCAGCTCTCATTGCCGATAGGCTTAACGAATATCAGGACATTTTAGGTAATTCCACTTGGGTTACTGGAGATAACATCGCCGTGAAAGATTTCTTACGATTAATGTATTTAACTCGCATGACACTTATGTTGCCAGAAGCTTTAGTGCGGTGTTTTGATAAAAATTTAACACCCGAAAGTACAGAATTAGATGTATATAAAAAGATAAAGAAACATATGTCTAAGTGTACTGATCTAGATCCCTTGTTTACACAAGTTTTTGCAAAAAAATGAAACTAAGCCACAACATGTAAACGTAGTTTATAATAGTCAAGTTGCAGGAATGACGTGTTATAATTGCAAACGTCAAGGTCACTTGATCGCAGACTGCAGGACGCGATTCTGTTCGATACATTATAGTTCAACTCATTCATATAGTCGATGCTACTCGCGTAATCAACAACAGAATCCTAGAAACACACAGTCAATTCCACAGTCAATTCCACAGTCAATTCCCTATGGAAATAAAAAGAAAAATCCTCAGTTCAATAAAAAGAAACAGCCAAACGTCAATGCAGTTCAAAATAAAAAACAAACAAATAGTGCTTCAAATAACTCTGATCCTGGGCCGTCTAGCCAGAATTCACAAGGTCAGACTAATTTTCAGAATGTGCAGAGCAAAGCAAATACCACATAATTAACTCCAATGGGGAAGAAAGTGATGTTGGGTCATTCGTATCAACATCAGTAGTATCAAATAATCTATTTAATGTTTTATCAGATCATTGTGAGGCAATAGATTTTCCTATGAAACACACGGCCGAATCAAATGAATTAGTGCAGAGTCCCGTAGATTTGCAACAAATTCACACCATAATAAGCCAAAATGAGTTAAGACCAACATTATATGCTGTAAATTTAGAACACAGATCATTTACATTATTTTTTTACTCTGGTAGTCCACGTAATATGGATTTGAGGACACATCATTTGTTATTTTCGAACTTCCCTATAGAGAAGTCCGGAGTAAGGCTCACGGGTATAAGAAATAATGAATTAAATTTAAGAGGCGTAACTAATGTTCAGTACAAGGTCGGTAAGTGCACGTTTGCCGATACCTTTGTTGTTGTACAAAACATTGATATGTATCCAGCTGTAATTATAGGATACCCGTCAATGGGCAATCAAAACATTATCTTAGCCCCTACCAAACACGGCGTGTATATCAAAGGAAAATTTATAAGTCTTCTAATACCTTAAACTCCGTTTTGGATAAAAAGGAGACGACAAATAAAACAGTGACGTACGTTGAAGAACCAGTCACTTGTCTCATTAATAAAGAAATAATATACGGGACCCAACGGAATTCTCGTTCACCCGTAATATCATCTTGCACACAATCTATCGAGCCGAACGTAACTTTGAATATAAAAGTGCGAGTAAAGAAAACGTTGCCGGGATCTGAAATATTAATCCTTTCCGACACTTTGAAAACTAACGGATTGTCCATCACACAAGTTATTTATACAGTCGGCTGACAACAACAATGTAATATTGAAGTCTGTAATCATTTAAATACCACTTTAGTAATTCACAAAAATCAACATATCTTGGATGTAGAAGTTTATAAACATCGTATTCTTACCGTCGCTGAAATCAATCACGCTCAATCAGTTGCGGATGAATCCCTTTTGCAATCTATTAAAAGTAAAATCAATAAAGACATTCAAGAAGAGGAAATTCAGCAGAAATATTTTGGACTTTTAACTGAATATCATGATATTTTTTCCACTACGGATTGATCCTTAGGAAAAACAGATGTTATCGAACATCAAATAAGGTTAAAGGACAAGCAGAGAATTATCTATGTACCCTCGTACAGACTCCCTATGAAATTCCAGAATGAGATAAATGATGAAGTAGGTAAAATGCTAGAAGAAGGAGTCATTAGGAAATCGAACAGCCCTTATAATTTTCCATTAATAGTTGTACCAAAAAAAGATCTAAAATGGCGTATCCGCATAGATTTCCGTCGCCTAAATGAGGAAACGATCTCTGATCGATTCCCAGTCCCATGTACTGACGATATTTTATCTTTGTTAGGTGAGAATAAATATTTTACTAGTTTGGACTTACTTAAATGCTTTCACCAGATATCATTAGAAGAAGATAGTATCCCATACACTGCCTTCAGCACAGCCAGGGGACATTATGAATTTTTGCGTATGCCTTTTGGTTTATGTTGTGCTCCCATAACATTTACTAGAATGATTAACATAGTGTTTGGAGACTTGCTAGGGGATATATTGCATGCCTATATGGACGACCTTGTAATCTTTTCTAATACCTTAGAAGAACATTTACATAAACTGGAACTAGTACTACAGAGACTAAGATAGCATAACTTAAGGGTATAGATCAGTAAGTGTGAATTCTTCAATACTGAATTAGTCTATTTATGTTTTACGGTGTCTGGCCAAGGTCTTAAAGTAGTCCACAATAAGGTGTTGGCTATCCGTAACTTTACGATACCTACTAATGTCAAGGGAATACAGCAATTTCTGGGTTGTAGTGGATATTATTCAATAATACCCGCTCCCCTAACTGATCTTACGAAGAAGGGCGTAGATTTCATATGGTCTGAACAGCATCAACAGGCGTTTAATACCTTGAAAGAGGAACTGTGTAGTTCTCCTATCTTAAAATTTCCTGATTTCGGTAAGGAATTTTTCAATGCAACAGACGCCTCAGACTTAGGAGTAGGTGGGGTATTGCTTCGGCAATATGACAAACAGTTTTTCCCGATAGCTTTTTATTCACGAAAACTGAGAACTTCCGAAAGTAAGTATGCAGTAATAGACAAGGAAGGGCTAGCTATTGTTAATTCACTAGTGTATTTTAAGTTCATAATATACGGTTATCCCGTCAAGGTTCTTATTGATCATAAACCCCTAACCGACTTCTTTAAAGGCTTTAGTCACAGCCCCAAACGAACTTGGTGGCATTTGATCATCCAAGACTTTAGTGCGAGAATCGGGTATTTACCAGGGAAAGCAAATATTATTGCTGATGCATTATCAGGCAACATCCATGCCTATTGTTAAAACTGTATCTGAACAGGAAGATCTGGGCTGGAGCGCTGAATTATTACAGACTGAGCAAAGAAAAGATCAGAAATTAGAAAAAATCATAAATGCTTTGGAAGGAAATCGTAAGGAAAAGGAATATATAAAGTATACGCAGCAGAATTATATAATCAAAGACAATATTCTGTGTAGATCCGTGACAAGGAAAACCCGCAATACACCACATGTGACTAACGACCAGGTAGTGGTACCAATCTCACTTATATCCACTGTCCTAAATTGGTTGCATGCAAATCCATTGCATGGATACCCAGGGTTCTCCATAATGTCACAGAAAGCCAAATCATTGTTTTATTGGCATACGATGCTTACAGATATATAAAAAAAAAACACATAGCTAATTGTCGCACTTGTCATGAAAACAAAGGGCACAAAAAAACACCTGTCAGCCTAGGGGCTTATCCCGTGCCCAATCAACCCTTTGAAAGAATACATTTAGATATATTAACAGGATTTTACGAGTCAGACAGAGGAAATAAGCACCTCTTAGTAATTGCAGATGCTTTGACTCGATATACAGAACAGATATCGTTTAAAACTAAATCTACGATTGAATGCGCTAAGAAGTTTTACGAGTGTTACATTTGTAAACATGGAATTCCACACATGATAATCTCAGAGTCGGGTGGAGAATTTAATAATAATTTCCTTAACTCATAGTGTAAATTCCTTAGCATAAGAAAATCAATACCATGATCTATCACCCAGAGTCGAATGGGCTAGTGGAAAGAGCGAATAAGAAGGTTTTAAACATATTAAGATTAACACTAGGGGGATCAGACCCCAACTGGGATATTGCAATACCTGCGGTACTAAGTACTCTGAATCACTCATATCATGTATCAATTAAAATGTCGCCGCACAAGGTATTGTATAGTACCCCAGTTAGAACGCCTTCCCATGTATTAACGCCTACAACTAATTTATCAAATCCTTTAAAGGAATGTATAAATGCAAGCAAAAGTCGTTTTGATATCCTTCGAAAGAATTTAGAAGAATCACAAATCAAAATGAAAAGGAATCATGATAAAATAGCGAAGCCAACTAAAATATATACCGTGGGTGATAATGTATACATACAGGTAAATGTACGTAAAGAACTCAATTACAAACTAACACCTAGGTTTGAAGGCCCATTTAACATTTTGGAAACATTAACGGCCAATAGATTTAGAGTTCAAAACGTATCCTAACCCACTGATGAGAGAATTGTACCATTGGCTCACATAAGAAATTAAAATAAGAGAGAAGAAAGTGAGGGAATTTTTTTTTTTATCTATGAAACTCTTATTTGTGTGTTAACATTTTTTTTCTTCTTAATACAGGTGTAATCACATATATTTTTTCTCATTGCAGGTTTCCAAAATGAAGTTTTGATTGTTAGGAGCGATATTGTTCGCTCAGACATTTTTCTCGTGTGGGAAGAGCTCTAAAACTAAAAGTATAGATTTTAAATAATGCACTATAGTAGAGAGAACAAAAGACGTTTTTATTACCGCAAGTAATATAGTTATAGAAGTACACATGCAAGCTATTTTTCTCCCAGAGAATGACGTCAATAGCTTAAAGAGTGAAATTTCAAGGTTTGCTGCTTCATTAAATGAAATGCATAAGACCTTTTCCTTTTAATACAGAGAGTTCGCTTGCATCGACACTTAGAGTGGCAGAATTGCTTTCACAAGACTTGCAAAATAAGACTTACGAGGCAGAATCTTTGGCTCGTGACCTTCTGATGTGGACAGTACGACACACTAACCTTGAAAGACGTAACCCGTTTATTTTTGCTGCACTTAACATCTTTGGATCTGTTGCAAGTTTAGGCTTAGGGATTTCAAATTGTCTTAAAATCAGTAATCAAAATAAGAAAATTGAGTTGTTGGAACA
>NC_090748.1:22574551-22579551 GCF_036898095.1 Palaemon carinicauda | reverse complement strand
GCAAGCAGTGAAAAGTTTCTACAAAGGCAGTAAATCATGTGTTAGGATAGGAAACGAAGTGAGCGATTGGTTTACAAGAATACACATTCCTAGAAGTTAAGCATTTTGTTATAGCATTTAGTTCTGACATTTTTAGGTTTTTTTTTTTTTCAAAATTTAGGAGTATTTTTTTAATTTTCAATGTAATCAGAAATATAAATCACAGGATAAACAGTATACCGGTCAAATTCATTACGGGAGAACTAAAGTACTTGACTATATATTGATCAGTGTCAACCATAAGGACCAATAAATAATTACAACTTTGGTCTCTGATCCTGTGGCAAAGATAATTCAATATTGAATGATACTTGTGGATTGATACCTGATATATTGATAAAATTAATATACCTATATATATATACATACACACACACACACACACACATATATATATATATATATATATATATATATATATATATATATATATATATATATATATATGTATATATATATATATATATATATATATATATATATATATATGTTATTATATATATATATATATATATATATATATATATATATATATATATATATATATATATATATATATATATATATATATAAATATATATATATATATATATATATATATATATATATATATATATATATATATATATATATATATATATATATATATATATATATATATACATATATAAATTGTACCACGCTGGCCAGTCAAGGACTGGTGATGTTAGAATAGTTTTGTCTGATTGCTCACGGCAGTCCAACTATATATGCGTGGTCATGTCTAGTACAGCTTTGCTGATCATGACAATACGCAAAACCTTTCACTAAAGTTAAAAAAATGAGTTATGTTGATGGCACGCACTTATCGGCAAATCAGTTGTGCAATAACTATTTGTCAAAATTATTCTTACAGTGATAATAAGTTTATTTTTTATACTATGATAGGAACGGAAAACAGCTAATAAAAGATGAGGTAGCTTCCAAACAACTAAACTTATTTACAGGCAACCCCGGTATTTATATCCTCCAGTGGGTCACATAACGGTAACAATTGGTGTTTACAATCAATGATTCTTGCTGATAGAGTTAACATTTGCATAAAAATTGTTGAAATGGCAATGGAATGATAATAGGCTGTAAATTAACTTGTTACAAACAACGACTTTCTACGTCCAATAACGGTTGTGGTTTCAAAAACAAACTTTCTTTTTCTATGCGTTGTTGTCTGCATGTGTATTACAAAGATACAATAATTCATTTCACGTATTCTGTTTCTATCATGGGTGTAAGATTATATTTAACTACAAGGAATAATAATTTCAAAACACTGATTCAAACTACGAAAAAGTCCCGTCCTTATCAAATCAGCACTAAATAAAATATGCAGTGTAATAACCGTAGGAGAAATGGTACCTGCGGCCGAATAGTTATACTTCACGTACTGTAAATAACACAACAAGTGAGATAGTGACATTTAATCAACAATGTAAACAAAATTCGTATTATATATAGAAATTTAGAATTACAGTTCATAGGATATACATATATTACGAGACAATTTCAGCAAAAACTATAGAGCATTTAATATTGTATATTATTATATATTTATTTGAAATTTGAATGTTCTAAAAGTCTCAAAATTGGTCGGGATTTTATATGCAGAAAGATTATATATATTTTTTGCATCAAAGTTCATCATCATCGTCATCATCATCATCATCTGCTCGTACGCCTATTTACGCAAAGGGCCTCGGTTAGATTTCGCCAGTCGTCTTCAACTTGAGCTTTTAATTCAATACTTCTCCACTCATTATCTACTTCACGCTTCATAGTCCTAAGCCATGAAGCCCGGGGCCTTGCAACTCTTCTAGTGCCTTGAAGAGCCCAGTTGAATTTTCTTCATATTTTGACTCGAAAGAGAATTGAAAAAAGAACAGTTAATCATTTTAAACACATACATTTTTCTGCAAAATTACATAATAATATAAAGATCTGTGCCCTACCAATTTATTAAAACTATAGTCAATTCTGCTAAAATTGGAATTCGTAACAAAGAATTACTGAAGGGAAAGTCTAAGGTTTTAAGCAATTATAGGTTTGCATATGAATAAATGCATGATTGGACTAAAGATAATCAGATTTCTGAGTTTTAAAACTAGAAATCGTAAAGAAGACTTTTAGGAAGCATCAGTATCAACGAACATAAGTATTAGAGGAATATTTAGAATGTACGAAACAGGGGAAAAATACACATTCAGGAAGACAGTAAATGTAAAACGACATTTATAGCTGACGATCAACTATTTCATTTTAATTTTCTTCCTTTTGGTGTTAAAAATCCTCCAAGTCATTTCTCCAGTGTAATGTGGTGGTTTTGTCTCCCTTAATTGGCCATAATGTTTCTGTATATTTAGACGATATCCAATTGGCGGGAAATGGCCGAAGGACATGATAATAATATACGTAAAGTTTCAAAAGCATTGCGATATAATGGTATGAAATAAATTTGTGAAAGTGCAAATTTTTCTGTAAACAGGTAGAATTTTTAGGAAGCATAACCCCAGAAGATATCAAACCCAGCCCAAGTAAAGTAGAAGCTATTAGAGATTTCCCCAGGCCACGTACCCCAGGGGAAGCAGCTGGGTTCCTGGAGCTCACTGGATATTACCGTAAATTCATAAGAGGTTTTGGAGAGATAGCGAGACCCTTGGATGCTTTACAGAAAAAAAAGTAATACATTGGGGAGCGAAAGAAGAAATGTCCTTTAACCATTTGAAAGCTGCCTTAACAAGCATGACTTACTTTCATATCCTAAATTTGATCGCCCATTTTTAGTGACAACAGATGCGAGTAGCTTAGCTATTGGTGGCGTAGTTTCTCATCGAGATGATAAAGGTAGAGAGCGATCCAATTGTTTTTCTTCAAGTGTAAGAAAAGGAGGAGAAAAGAACTATAGTATATTCAATCTAGAGGCTTTGGCTATTTTTCGTATTTTTATTAGGTCACTCGATTGAGTTGCAAAGTGATAATCGTCCCTTGCGGGATTTATATTATAAAAAAGATTTGACATCTAGACAAGCGAGATGGATTGAGAGATTGTTAGAGTTTAATATAAAGCGAAGCATTATATGCAATGTTCAAAGCTAGCTCAGCTTTAGGAAAAGTGGCGTGCCAATGAAGGGGGTCATCGGCCACTAAGTAACGTAAAATTTGCACTACTTCCCTAATATGTGATTTCACTAAGCCATTAGCTGAAGGCCTATTTGCGGTCACTGGAAAGTGTTCCATTTTCATCAAGTCCGTGACCGATTCAACCACCTTATTTATAAACTCAAGACCATTATCAATTATCAAAATTTCCGGGCAGCCAAACCTAGTAATGATAGAGCACAGCACGGGGGCTAATGAATTTGCTGATTTATCCAACATTGGGTAAGTATGTGTGTACTGAGTAAATGCATTCACAGATACACGTATATACTTATGTTGTGTTTAACCAGTAGGAAATGGTCCTACCACATCCATATGCACTCTATAAAATTTAATAGGAATCACAGGGCACTCTCTGACTTCCCGTAAAGTGTTTTTATGTCCTTTGAAACAGTTATGACCATGACAACATTTTATATAATTCTGTATAGATTTTTTCATTCCTAACCAAAAGAAGGATTCACTTTCTCTCTTTAAAGTTCTATCAATCCCTAAATGCCCTGCGTATGGATTTGCATGTAAAATGTGGATGGTTCGACTAATTGAAGAGGGAGGAAGAACTACTCTTGCACGAAATTCTCCTCCCCTCTTCTCGTAAGCACAATATAAGAAATTTTCTATGAAAAAATTCTTACGAGGCACATTCAGAAATGATGGATTACTCTCCAATTCCCATTTAATCACTGCTCACACTCTTTTCATCCATTCCTCTTTTTTCTGTCCCTCTCGGACTTCTTTTATGCCCTAGAACCCCAAGTCAATCACACCTGCATCATCAGGGCATTCATTCTGGACATCCCTGGTCATGTCCTCGGCCACCCACATATATTCATCTCTCTCTCTCTCTCTCTCTCTCTCTCTCTCTCTCTCTCTCTCTCTCTCTCTCTCTCTCTCTCTCTCTCTCTCTCTCTCTCTCTCTCTCTCTCTCTCTCTCTCTTTTCTGATTTTTCCTTGCTTAAATTCTCATCCCGTGCTCTATTTTCTCTATTTAAATGGGGTCTTCAATATTTAGGTTATGTTCTTCGTTCCTCTTTTATGCCCTAGTTGTTACTCCTATTACTGTACCTTTAGAGAGGACATCAGCTACCTTGTTAGCTTTACCTTCTGTGTTAAAAACCCTTTATATTAAACTCTAACCATCTTTCAATCCATCTCGCTTGTCTGGATGTCAAATAATTTTTATAATGTGAATTCTGTAAGGGGCGATTATCACCTTGCAATCCAATCGACTGACTTAATAAAAAGAAGCGATTCCTCTCTAGAACCCAAAAAATAGCCAAAGCCTCTCGATCGAATGTAGTATAACTCTTCTCTGCCCTTTTTAATGCCCTGGGAGCAAAACGAATGGGACAATCTCTACCTTCCTCACCTCGGTGAGAAACTATGCCACCAATAGCTAAGCTACTCGCATCTGTTGTCGCTAAAAACGGGTGATCAAATCTAGGATATGCGAGTAAGTAATTGCTAGTTGAGGCTGCTTTCGAATGGTGAAAAGCCCTTCCTTCTTCCAGGCCACAATTTATTTATTGTTTTTTTAAAAGCTTCTAAGGGTCTCGCTATCTCTCAAAAACCTCATATGAATTTACAGTAATACCTAGTGAGCCCAAGGAACCCAGCTACTTCCTTAGGGGTACATGGCCTGGGGAAATCTCCAATAGCTGCTACTTTTCTGGGGACGGGTTGGATACCTTCTGGGGTTATTATGTCACCTAAAAATTCGACCTGTTTACAGAAACATTTGCACTTTGATAAATTTATTTCCTTACCAT
>NC_090748.1:22554551-22567051 GCF_036898095.1 Palaemon carinicauda | reverse complement strand
ACACTTTAAAACAAGAAAAGCTCAACACATGATTACGCTTTCCAAAACTTATATACACTCGAGTACTGCAATGTGATTAGTACCCACAATACCAAAAGGATATTGCACAAATACAGAGTGTACAAAGGTCCTTTACTGCTAGAATAGAAGAAGTTAAGGACCTTGACTACTGGGAAAAACTGCAATTTTAAAATTGTACAGTCTAGAAAGGAGAAGAGAGCGCTACATGATAATACAATTATGGAAAACATCGAAGGAATTACTGAAAACATCATGAAGCTAAAAATATCAGAAAGAGTGAGCAGAGGTAGATTAATAGTGCCCAAAACTATACCATGAAAACTAAGGAAGGCGCACAGGACATTAATCCACTATGCACCAGCATCGATAATGCAGCGACTATTTAATGTGCTGCCAGCTCATCTAAGAAGCACATCAGAAGTGAGCATAGATATGTTTAAGAATAAGCTCGATAAATACCTAAGATGCATCCTAGACCATCCAAGACTGAAAGATGAAAAATACACCGGAAGATGCATTAGCAACTCTCTGGTGGATATACGAGGTGCCTTACGCTGAGGGACCTGGGGGCACCAAAACATAGAATAAGGCAAAAAGGTAAGTCTCTCTCTCTCTCTCTCTCTCTCTCTCTCTCTCTCTCTCTCTCTCTCTCTCTCTCTCTCTCTCTCTCATTTTTTGTTTCCTATCTTTCTTAATTCCATGATGCATTTTATTACTTTCCTCCATCAACAATTAACTTTTTTAATTCCTACTTTATAGTATTCTCTCCTTCTCTCTCTCTCTCTCTCTCTCTCTCTCTCTCTCTCTCTCTCTCTCTCTCTCTCTCTCTCTCTCTCTCTCTCTCTCTCTCTAACATTAAATGATAAGTCATGAATATTATTCATCCGGAGAGGGGAATCGATAACAAATGTAGACATATGATGTTTGGGGAATTTATGACAATGACTAGGAATGTATTTTATTTAATTCCATAAAACTATGGATAAACAGATCATCCTCGTCATTGATGTCCATTGTGATGATAACCGGTTCCCCCTCTTCATGTATATTGTCAGATGACCAGTACTGTCCTTGAATGATCTGGACTTTCTCACAGCACCAGACTACACCTCCTAGGCTATAAAACAATCATCGAGTTTATATACAGCGACTTAGGAGGAAGACCATCAGAAAAATTCAAACCTGATAAAGATTGTGCTAGAGTGATAGCACCATTAGAAGTATATTATGAGGGAGTGAATAGGTTAAAAGTCAAAACCGTTGCAGTTTATAAGAAGTGAACTGCAGCTCCCTGCTCTTAAGAGGCATACTGTAGGAAGGTCATCTTGCAGGAGATACGCAGGTTTAGGGGATAAATGGAGACTCAGTCTTCTTTGCCACGAATGTTCAGTAAGAAAGCCTTCGTTGTTTGATGGATCACAAGGCAAGGGCCCGTGTAAGGGGGTGTTATCGGTGGTTTGCTGGTATCATTGCACAGGACAGCATGTGATACCTTAAGCAAATCTCTCTGGATTTGTAGCCTCTCTAGGGCTTTTAAGTCTGGCAGAATGCAGTAAATTCTCCTACAACGTGACATAGACGCTAGAGATTGTCAGAGGAGTTTGCAGATGGAAAAAATTCGGCAGGGACGACCAACGGGTCGTCATATATCATGTCAGCTGCCGAGAAATCCAAGGGGTGTTTATGAGTGGTCCTCAGTCCCAGAAAGACCCAGGGAAGCTGGGTACATCAGTTGGAGTCCTTACATTAGGATATTAAAGATGCTTTGAGGTTGTGATGAAAACCTTCAACCATTCTGTTGACTGCAGAGTCCACAATTCAAAGGTAAAATTGGTAACCCTGTCAGAAGTAATATGATCAGGGATATCAAATCTGTCTATCCAACATGATAGTATGACAGATGTACATGAGGCGGACATTACAGGTTGTCATACATGCTTGGTACTCTTGTTCTTTTTCGTTGGGCTTCTTCCAAGGTCTTTTAATCTAATCCCAGATGAAAGTCACCCAATAAGTTTCTTGACAGGGTATCAACAATGGGATTCACTTTCCCAGGAAGGTGTTGATGGGTGCAATCATATTCAGCCAGGGCAGAGAGATTGTTTGCGTTGAAGGCATGCACCAGAGGAATGTGGTCTGTGCGAATGATGAAGGACGTATCTTCTAAGAAGCGGCAAAAGTGAAGGACACCCAAGTGCACCGTTAACTTTCAAGGTCGAAGCTAGAGTAGTCAAATTCTACCTTGAATAGTTTTTTACTGAAGAAGGCCAATGAGCAGGGCGACCATTGACCAAATGCTCGAGTACTTCATTAATTGCGACGTCACTGGTATTGGTGGAAAGAAAGAGAGGTGCATGTGGCACAAGAATAGTGAGAGCAGCAGCGGTTGAAAAGGCATTCTTTTCGTTACATAAGGTCACTTTGTGAAAAGGAATCCACTTCAGGTTTTCACCACGTAGAAGGTTAAGCTAACAAGGTAGCTGATGTCCTCTCTAGAGGTACAGTAATAGGAGTAATAAATAGGGCACAAAAGAAGAACGAAGAATGTAACCAAAATTTTGAAGACCCATATTAAAATAGAGAAAATAGAGCACAGGATGTGAATTCAAGCAAGGAGCACTCAGAAAACGGGACTAGAGAGATATAGTTACATATGTTAGAGAGAGAGAGAGAGAGAGAGAGAGAGAGAGAGAGAGAGAGAGAGAGAGAGAGATTGGAGCGGTGAAAGTGAATATGTGTGGGTGGCCGAGGACATGAACAGGGGTGTCCAGAATGAATGCCCTGGTGAGGCGGGTGTGATTGACTTGGGAGGTTGGGGCATGAAAGAAGTCCGAGAAGGACAGAAAAAAGGGGAAAGAGTGCGAGTAGTGATTATAGGGGAATTGGAGAGTTATCCATCATTTCTGAATGTGCCTCATGAGAATTTTTCTATAGAAAATGATAACTTATATTTTGCTTACGAAAAGACGGGAGGAGAATTTTGTGCACGTGAAGTTCTCCTCCCTCTTTAATTAACTGTACCATCCACATTGTACATGCAAATCCGTATGCAGGGACTTTAGGGATTGATAGAACTTTAAGGAGAGAAAGTGAATCCTTCTTTTGGTTAGGAATAAAAAAATCTATAGGGAATTAAAGAAAAGGTCATGCTTGTAAGTGTTTCAAAGAACATAAAACACTATACCGAAAGCCAGAAATGGCCTGTGATTCCTATTCAATTCTATAGGGTGCATATGGATGTGGTAGGACCATATCGTACTGGTTTAACACAACTTAAGTATATATGTGTATCTGTGGATGCATTTACTCTGTACACTCATACTTAGGCAATATTGGATAAATCAGCATTGTATATAATGCTTTGATTGGGGACACGCTTTCTTTTTAGTATATGGACAGGGTCCTGTGTTACCATATACGGTCCTGATTAATTCGCAACAATGTCCAAATTATTCAACTGAGCAATACCGTGTATATTTATTGAATCTATTGAGGAGAGTAATGAACACCACTGAAAGGTTCTTGAAAAGAGCTAATGAAAAACACTGCTCAAAGTATGATGGTCGGTTCAAAACCGCACCGGCAAAAGTATTTGTGGTCGATCCTGTGTATTTGAAACAATTACGACCTAGGAAACACAAATTATAGCCAGTGTATTTGGGTCCGTACCAAATATAGATGGTTAAATCTGACACTGTAGTGATACAGAGCATTATTAATGGCGCAGTGTCTGAACATTATCTGGCACACATACAAGTGGTGCCTGAAGAGGTAATTTTCAAAAGTGTCAGTCAGAGTTTTCCTCCTTACCCCTGCATACATAACATTCCTCGAGTTGATGAGTAGAATTTTTTTTTTTTCCTTTTCTGTTGTTGTTGTTTTAACAGACCTAATTTCTTCTTTTGACCGGTTTTAAATAAACTTGATGATAACAATGTGTTCTTATGTTGATGCTTAATGTATTCGTAAAGTGTTGTGGTAATTTTTCTGAGTGTGGCAATGCGTATAACATTGCTGAGTGAGCAGAAAAACCATCAGAGGTTAAATGGGTCAGGTGCGATCCGTCAGGCGGATGCTGTATTATTCATGTACTTATGTGAGTCCTGGTTGCTGGGGCCGGGGCGGTTCCCGAAGGGCAAATGGCTGCGAGATTAAAGTTCAACCTTAAGGAAAGGCAGTGCTAGAGAATGTGTAGATGTAAATACCTTATACTTAAAGTTATAAGAAGAGGACGGTAAGATGAAGGATTTTCCCGGGAAAACAGCTAGTGGCCACCGGTTGATAGTTTCAAGTATAGTGTAGTAGTGATTTTTTAAAAAAGGACGAAATGGTGGTGGTCAGTTGTGTTGCGAAAATGTGCCTAAACTCACATAAGTAAAATCGAAGGATGAAGGAATGTCTAATACTACCACTGTCCCGCCCTAAAAGGTCTTATTGCCTGCCACCAGAGTGAGGTTATTGATGAGGTTTTGTAATACTGGTGTTGATATGATTTTTTTTCACTTTGGGTATTCTGTATTTTAGTTGCAGAGGTCATAAGAAGAAATGAATGAAATTATTTATGTTGTATTGACTACATTCTTACATACAGTATTTAATTTTTTTTTTTTTTTGTAGATGTGTTATTTTTTGGGGGTAATTTATATATATATGGTATATATCTATACCGTTTGTAGCATTTCTGTTTAGTACATACCATGCCTATTGTGGGTGGGAGTATCCTCCATATATCATTGCCTAGAGAGGTCGAGTGTGCACCTCCTCCCGGAGTGAGGAGATTTGGGGGTGTGGAGTAATGTCCCAATCCTTGTATAAGATATGTGTTGTACATCAAGGTAAATAAACTCTATAATCGTGAGAATTCCTCAAAACCTATAATTCAGCATGTTGTAGCAAGATTGAATTTTGCTAGAGAGGGGTAGTCAGTAGCCTTTGTGTGTTCTCTTAGACAAGGCGCTTGCAGTGATAGCGGTAAACAGTGTATTCAGAACCCTTTATAATAGACTGATAAAACCCCATGTTCTCATGTCTCATTATCCGTTGACATGGGATATATATATATATATATATATATATATATATATATATATATATATATATATATATATATATATATATATATATATTATATATATATATATATATATATATGTATATATATATATATATATATATATATATATATATATATATATATATATATATATATATATATATATATATATATATATATATATATATATATACAACTCAGGAACATATATGGTGATTCCTCCCTAAATCTGCACTCTTTGGTGTTGATGCAATAGTTCCCCCTTTACTTAAACCAGATGGATTAGTCACTCACTGTCCAAAGGAAAAGGCAACACTTTCTGCTGAATTTTTTGACAGTAAACAAAGTAAGGAAAAACTTGAACTTCCTCATTCCTGTTTTCCTGAGGCTAAACTAACTATTTTAGGTTTTCGATCTCTTGAAATTAAAGCTCTGTTGATGGACCTTGATTCTTATGGAGGTGTAGACCCAAATATTATTTTTCTTTTGTTTTTTATAAAGACAGCAGATATCTTAGCTCAAAAGTTATCTGTTATTTTGCGTAAGTTAGCAAGAAGATGAGCTTCTAGCACTTGTTTGAGAATTGGTAATGTTACTGCTCTATGTAAATGTGTTAGTGGTAGCTCAAGTCCCACAGATTACCGCCAAATTTCCATAACTCTGATATCATCTAAAGGTTTTTAACGTCTTCTGGCAAAACGTCTTAATAGATTTGCTGAGGGTAATCATCCATACCCTAGTTTGCATTTTGGTTTTGGTAAAGGCCTTGGAGCATGTGATGCCCTTCTTACAATCTCCAATGCTGTACAGAAATCCCTTAATTGTGGTCAGGAAGTTCGTATGATTGGCCTTGATTTAGTGCTGCCTTTGACCGTGTTAATCACGAGGCCCCTGTTTTCAAACTCAAACAGTTGGGAGTAGGTGGGTCGTTTCTTAGTATTATTATTGATTTTTCAAGTAATAGATCTCAAAGTGTTGTTTTGGATGGGCACCATGGTGAGTAAAGGAATGTGATATCCGTTGTTCTACAGGGTAGTGTTCTTGGCCCATTACTTTGCATACTATATACACATGACATGTGGTTTGGCCCAGAAAACAAGCTTGTTACATAACCAGATGATGCTACTCTCTTTCCATCAATTCCATCACCTCAATGTAGATCTTGGGTTAGTGAATCCCTTAATAGAGATTTAGCTAAAATTAGTGCATGGTACAAATTATGGGGTATGAAGTTGAATCCTAACAAAACTCAAAGTATGATTGTAAGTAGGTAAAGGACAGTGGCTCTTCAACATCCGGATTTCAGTATTGATAATGTTTCTTTAAACGTGTATGACGCTTTTAAAATTTTAGGTGTGATTCTTGACAGCAAATTTACTTTTGAGAAACCCATTATGTCTGTGTCTTTTCAATAGCAAAAAAAAAAATGGCTTATTGAGAAAGTCTTTTAAGATTTTTGGTGATCAATCTATTCTGAAGAGGTGTTTTAATTGCTTCATTTTACCTTGTCTTGAGTATTGTTCTCCTATCTGGTTTTTAGCTGCTGATTCTCATCTTAATTTGTTGGACAGAAACTTAAGGTCTATTAAATTTCTTATTCCTGTTCTAGATATTAATCTTTAGCACCGGCGTTCAATTAGTTCATTATGCATGTTGCATAAGATTGTTCATATCTCTGATCATCCTTTACATTCAGATCTCACTGGACAATTCTATCCTGTTCGTAATACTAGGCAGGCAGTTAATTCTATTAGCCAGGCCTTCTCCATCATGAGGCTCGATACTACACAGTATTCTAGAAGTTTTATTCTAGCTGTTACCAAGTTCTGGAATGATCTTCCTAATAGGGTAGTGGAATCAGTAGAACTTCATAAGTTCAAAGTTGGAGCAAATGCTTCTATGTTGACCAGGCTGACATTAGCCTTTTCATATTATACATATGACATATCTTTTTTTGACGTTGTTAATAGTTTATATATGACATATCTATTTTGACGTTGTTACTGTTTTTAGAATGATTTATTGTTAATTTGTTCTCATCATTTATTTATTTCCTTATTTCCTTTCCTCACTGGGCTATTCTTCCATATTGGAGCCCTTGGGCTTATAGCATCTGGCTTTTCAAACTAGGGTTGTAGTTTGGCTTGTAACAATAATAATAATAATGATAATAATAATGATAATAATAATAGTAATAATAACAATATTACATATATATATATTCATAATTAGAATAATATTTGTATGTATATGTGCTTGTATACTATATATATTGATGGAACTTAGAAGAAAGGAAGAAGCATCAGATTGAAGAAAAGTCTCGTAACGGGGTGCCAACAGATAATTGTCTGAAACCATGAAAATATTAACACAAAAGATATTTATTTGTAAGAATTATAAATGATTTCTATACAATGCTACACAAAAGTGATACAAGAAATAACTTTGCCAATAGTATTGATGAAACAACTAGCCAGTACTAAAAGCAACAGTAGAAGAAGTATAGAAATCATTAGAAGACATGAAAAGAAGCAAAACAGCATGAGAAGCGGGGTGAGCAATCAATTTAACAACTTTAAATAAAATGTAGGTAGGCCAGGGCACCAACCACCCGTTGAGATTCTACCGCAAGAGAGTTATTTGGTCCTTTGACTGCCAAGAGAGTACTACATTGTACCCGTTTCCCTAGTTGCCGTTAATTCATTTGTTGTTTACCTATACACCAAATTGTCTGGCCTACTCTTTACCTCTTTTTCTTGTCCTCATACACCTGACAACACTTAGATTACCAAACAATTATACTTCACTCAAGGGGTTTACTACTGTACTGTAATTGTTCAATGGCTACTTTCCTCTTGGTAATGGTATAAGAAACTCTCTCCATATGCTGAGTGCCATAGCGTGTGTATCGTAGTTTTCCACTAACTTGGGGTTGAGCTCTCTTGCTTGAGGGTACACTGGGTCACAAAATCCTCTCTTATTTCTCTTCCTCTTATTTTTCAAGTTTTTATAGTTTATATATGAGAATCATTGTAATGTTGTTACTGTTCTTATAATATTTTATTTCAATCCTGCCTTACTTCTCGTGTAGTTTATTCAATTCCTTATTTCCTTTCCTAATTCGCCTGTTTTCCCTGCTGGGGCCCATCGACTTAAAGCATCCTGCTTTTCCAAATAATAATAATAATAATAATAATAATAATAATAATAATAATAATAATAATAATAATAATAATAATAATAATAATAACAATAACAATAATAATAATAATAATAATGCCTACAGCTAGGGAAAACTTTATCATTATTCTAATTCAGAAAAAAAGCAATACACAAATATTTTAAAATATTAATGGACGATAAGTTTACTCCTGTTGATATATGAAATATTCACAGAGATCAAACTGGGCTACAGACAAAGATTTTTCTCAAATAATAATGCAGGCAGGTTTAGAAGCATATATTCAACAATTGTCCACAGCCCTGTAATTAAGCAGCTAAAAGAAAAATCAACAGAATATGACAAACCACTATGCATAGAATTTATACTCTGCGAGAAAGCTTTTGATTATATCAAAACTTTGGCAGTAAAATATATCCATAAAAGAGAGGGAATAAATTAATGTTATTTTAGGACTTTTTAAGGTATCTATATGTGAATTACAGCAATTTCAAAACGACATAAAGATATTGAAAAAAAAATCCGAGTGAGAAAGAAGTTAAACACGAAGACCTCATATATCCTAAATTTTTCAGAAAATGCCTAGGAGATTTTTTAAAAAAATATATATATATATATATATATATATATATATATATATATATATATATATATATGTATATGTATATATATATAAAGAAAATGTAAGAGTTTAATATCTGTGGGGAATATGTTACCAACCTAAGATTTGCAGATGACATAGTTCTGTTCAGTGAATCATGGGAGGAATAAGAAAACATGATAGCATATTTGAATAGAGAAAGCAGAAATGTAGGAGTGAGAATTTATATTAGTAGTAGTAACGTAATGTTCCATGAAAATGCAAAGAGACAACAAGAAAGACCTATGCATCTCTTGAGATTGTTAATGAATGTACGTACTTAGGACACACTGTGAGAGTTTTTTTCAGGATACGAGACAGAAATTAATGTAAATATAATCGTTGGATGTAGAGCTCTCGGTATACAAAGTATGTTTATGAAACGTAAAACATCACTTTCACTAAAAGGAAAAACATTCAATCAGATGGTCCTACCAGTATTACTTTAGGTATCAAAAACTTGGAGCCTCACGAAAACCTTAGAACATTAGTTAGTTACAACTCAAAGACCTATGGATAGAATACTGATTGGGATGAAACTGTGAAACAGAAAAAAGAGCAACATTGATACGAGAGGAAAAGGACTAAAGTAGAGAAAAGTCATACCGCACTATTATAGGTTTAAGAAAGAGAAATAGACATAGGCTGGTCACAGAATGAGAAAGACCGATAATATATTAAGATTGAGAATATCACAATGTATCCCTAGAGATTGCAAAAAATAAAGATAAAAATAATAATCCAGGGGAAGGGAAAGAAGGCAATAGAATGATGAACTAAGTAAGTTTGTGGTCGTGGACTACTAATGGATGACAAGGACATATATATATATATATAAATATATATATATATATATATATATATATATATATATATATATATATGTATATATATATATATATATATATATATATATATATATATATATATATATATATATATTCATGTATATATACATATATATATATATATATATATATATATATATATATATATATATATATATATATATATATATATATGTATATATATATATATATATATATATATATATATATATATATATATATATATATATATATATTCATGTATATATATACATATATACATATATATATATATATATATATATATATATATATATATATATATATATATATATATATATATATATATATATATATATATATGCATAGACTATATATATATATATATATATATATATATATATATATATATATATATATATATATATTATATATGCATATAAAAATAAATGTAAATATATATACATATATATATATATATATATATATATATATATATATATATATATATATATATATATATATATATGGTCCAGCACTTCGCTGCAGTAGAGGGGCTTGGGTGTCTCAATGATGGGCTGGGCAATGGCGGTGGGGTAGTTTATCCACCCTGGCAGGCTCAACCATACTGCTAAGGCCAGTTCTGGGAGACCAGACCAAGACTGGACCCCTATAGGCCTTCTCCTTTATTTAAGATAGGCAAAGGCTAGGAGAAGGAAAATTCCAAAATCAAACCAAACAAGACCCCAACAGCGGAGCTTCCCAGCGCTGGCGGAAGAGGTCAATGCCTGTCGGGCAGGCAACAAGGAAGGCCTTGACATAACAAGAACCCGGCAGCCCGATGCAACCAACATCGTAGAAGCTGCCTGTCTCATATGTCTTGAACCGCGGTGAAAGCCGTGTAGGCCAAGTGTGTGTGCGTGGCCGTTGCAAAGCCACGACCACCCAAAACAATATACCCAGCTACTGGCATTCTGTCGTTTCCTCCACCCTTCTTCATCTCTTTCTCACCATCATCATCATCATCACCACCAGGTCCTGAGGCGACAGCACCGTGGGTGAAGGGGGCAGGCCTGGATAACTGGAAGCCCTTAGCCCACGACTGCACTCAGGCGGCGAGTCTAAGATTCAGTCGCTCTCTGGTGACGGTGCCGTGACACCAAAGTTTGGCAGCTGGACCTGTGACTGGGCTGGCTTATTGAGGACACCGCAGTCCACCCCACATGGGGAGGCCCCTAGAAAAGGTGGGGTAAACATCGGACACGGCAAACCCGTCTGGTCAGCTCACCGCGGCTGGCGGACATCCCACTAATGCGGTCGAAACAACAAGAAAAAAATATTAACCTTAGGTGCGTGGAACATCCGCACCCTCCAAGACGTGACGAACACCAACCGCCCGGAATGACGTACAGCCCTCGTCTGCAAGGAGCTAGCCCGCTTCAATGTTGATGTGGTGGCTCTTAGCGAGACCAGACTACCCGAAGAGGGCAACATCAGGGAAGCTGGAACAGGCTACACCATCTTCTGGAAAGGCAAGGCCCTAGAGGAGCCTCGCATCCATGGTGTCGGCTTAGCCATCCGTTCCCAGCTAGTGCAGCAGCACAACCTCGCTCCCAAGGCCATCAGTGAGCGCCTGATGACTGTCCGCATCCCCATCACGTGGGGCAGACACCTCACCCTGATCTCTGTCTACGCCCCGACTATGACCTCAACCGATGATGACAAAGCTGCCTTCTACACCCAGCTCGACCGCACCATCCAGGCAGTGGCCGCCAATGACAAGCTCGTTGTGCTTGTCGACTTTAATGCCCGAGTAGGCAAAGACCATCGCCTGTGGGAGGGGAATCATCGGCCGCCATGGCATTGGAAATTGCAACGGCAATGGCCAACTCCTACTGGGTCTGTGTGCAGAACACCAACTTGTGGTAACCAACACCATCTTCCAGTTACCAAAACGACAAAAGACCACATGGAGACACCCACGGTTTAAACACTGGCCCACCCTGGACTACGTCCTGACCAGAGCCAGAGACCGAGGAGACGTCCGCATGACCCGATCCATGCCCGGAGCGGACGACTGCTGGACGGACCACAGACTCCTCCTCTCCCAACTCTCCATGACGACCCTACGACCACCCAGAAGGGCACCTGACAGCGTACCAAACCAACGCTTTGATTGTAGTAAGCTCCGCAACCCACAGGTGGCACAGAACTACAAGGAGGCCTGCGAACAACACCTCGCAGACCCCGTGGGTCAGGCCACTGTTGAGCACCACTGTACCACCCTCAGAAACGCCCTGGCCCGTGACGCGGAGGAAACACTAGGCTACACCACCAAGAAACGGCAGGATTGGTTTGATGAGAATGATGCTACCATCTCTCTTCTCATTGAAACCAAACGAAAAGCACGCCTGACTTTGGAAAACCAACCAACAGCAGCTAACAAATGTGCTCACAAGGTGGCTGAAGCTGGTTGCCAAAGAGGGATCCGTGAAGCCCAGAACACCTGGTGGCAAAGAAAAGCTGCAGAAATACAGAGTTTCGCTGACCAACGTGACCTGCACAGCTTCTATGCAGCAACAAAGGAAATATTCGGTCCCACACGGTCATCAGTGGGCAGCCTGAAGGACGCGGATGGGGCCACAACCATCACCGACAGCGAGGGCATCCTGGCCAGGTGGAAGTCTCACTTTGAGAACCTACTCAATGACCAAGCAGACACCCCAGACGATCTCCTGCGAATGACCCCGCAGCATCCCGTCCGTCACTGGATGGCAC
>NC_090748.1:22534551-22549551 GCF_036898095.1 Palaemon carinicauda | reverse complement strand
CAAGTTTCATAAATGCATCTAGTACATCTTTATTTGTGGTCATTAATTTGAGTGAGCTTGTTTTTCCTTTGCCAGCAAATGCACTCACACTATCGCAGCCTGTGAAAGCATGCATTCCAACTAGTCCTTTGCAAATATCAGCACCAAGTGTAGCAGTAACCTTGTCAATTGATAAAATCTTTGTTCGTGTCTTAATCCCACATTTCAGATACAGATGACCACAGATAATATTCTTGAAAGCAACGAGCAAGATGAGCACATCCGTATCATCGGAGCTGATAACAACTGTTGGATATCCTTGCTTTACAGCATGTGCAGCATGTAAGAGAAGACGGCCATCGGCTTCTTCTTGAGTACATGATAGATCCGTTACCATCTCACTTCCATGTTGTGTTATCTTGAAGCACTGGTTAGCATCTGTGACAAACATAACCTTTTGCTGTAGCCTGCTTCTGTAATGTTGCTGCTTCCACTCATTCACAAGAAAAGTTATAAAGTTAGTTTTATTGACACTCTGATTCAGAAAGGACCTCCACTGACGGACAAGCTGATTTGGTGTAATATTTTGAAGACTTGATCCATGCTGTTCTCCTCTAACACTTCTTTCTGAGTTTTTGATGGATAGTTCATGGTATTGATCAAACACAATGTCAATTCTCTGACTAGAGCCTCCCTCTTTCATTACCATAGCAAAGACTGTTTGAGCAATGTCACCAAAAGTGTTCTGATCCCCTTTCACCTTTTGTACTAACATCATGCCATCGATTACAGAAGCCGAATTTAAGGGCATTTCCTCCTCTGGTGTGACATCCTTGTACAATGCTTTAGCGAGGATTGCCTTGTTTGTCTTCCTTGGCAAACCCTCAGGGGTTGCTAATGCCCATGGTATTGGTCCAAGAGGATAGGACAATATATCTGCCATTTGAAGATTTCGACTTTGAGTAATTACAATGATTCTCCCAAACAATGACCTGTCTGCCTTCAATATCACTACTCTTCCAGTATGAGTCTTCACTTCTTTCTTCCTGCACATGTGGCTAAAAGTTTTCTGTTTATTGAGATTAACAGTATCAAAGAATTGTGTAACAGGGGGATCAAAATCTAGTCTTTCTTGCTTAAACTTGGTGTAACACTTCTCTCCAACATTTAGAGCATTAAGTAAATCTGAAGCAACTTCTGGAGTGGCAGTCTTTGCTGTTGAGATGCTCATCATGTCCTGTTGACTGGAAAATGGGTTTACCCAGCTTTCAATTGCACTAACTATTGCCAAAATTGCTTCCTCATCTTTCTCAGATCTTGGGTGCTGGAGATCATAATGAACTGCATCTGATTTATTCTCGTGAACCATGTCTCTCAACTGACCTAAAAATGCACTTCTGTGCTCAGACATTATGTAATAGCGTTTGACTGCCCCTGACTTCAGACTGAATCTGGTTGTGCCTCCTGGTGTTTGAGTGTCTCTGTTCACTGTAACTTCGAGTGCCTGATCTACTGGAAGACGACCAAAAGGATTAGTGCTTGACATCTGGACAGAAAAGCAACCATCCCTGAAAGCTTCATACACTTCTGGATGTGTCTTGCATAATACACAGGGAGGTATCTGGCATAGTTGGTTCTGTCATATGCAAATGACCAGGGAATCAGTGATCTGATGGCATGCAGATGGAGCTCCCAGTTGCCTTCACGGGATGCACGTAGCAAGCCAAGAATAATGTCCTCAACCATGTCAACGTAGGACATCCAAAATGCAGACAGATCACCATTCGACTTGCGGAGATGGTTAAGAAACTGTGACCACATTATTTTGAGGTCTTTAAAGTCTTAAGTCACTAACAAGTTGCCAATACCGTTCTGGTTTAGGTCTTTGTTAGTTAACTGGGATAAGGTATTTTGATCTCTCAGGTACACATGTTCATCTTCGTCCAATTGTGACATAAACTGTTCCCAGATTAATCTCATGAGAGCTTCATACACAAGTTTATGAACTCTGACAGCTCGATTGTACATTTTACCTTCAAGAACACCATTAATTGAACCTTCTGAAATAACACCCGATTCTATACATAGGTCACGTAAGCCAGCATCCATAAACTTCTTGCCTAGGACAGCCAGAGCATTGCAGATGGTATGAAATGCTCCCAACCTAATTATGACATTGGCATATTTAACTCTGTGTCTCCAAGCAATCTCTGATAATTTTGCAAAAATGTCTTGATCTACGACAATGACAATAACTGGTAGCAGCAACTCTGTTCGGATAGCCTCGGACTGATTCAGGATTTCAAAAGCTGTAGTGAGCTCGGTTGCAGGGGCGTTTATAGTGGGAAGGTAGCAAAGGATGTCTTCTTTGATGGAGATATCCTTTCTCATGTTTATGTTAAATCCTGTCCAACTTGGGATGTTCTTATTTTCCATATTAGATTTTTTGAGAATGATCCAGATTAAATTATTATTCCGAGTAGATTCTGCAGCTTCATCAGCATTTTTATTAGTCGTTCTTGGTGGCAAAGGTTGTGGACGTGCTCTCTCTCCAGCAATGTAGTTTCCAGTTCTGTGTGCTGTGTAGAAATAGACCTTTGTTTTTGCTATTCAATATTCAATAACTGGAAGAGCAGGCTTTGGGAGAAAAGGCCCAATTATTTTGCGTTGCACAGCAATGCCATTAACACGATGAGAAGTTCCCTGACCTGTCAAAGTTTCTTCGAATCTGTCGATGTTATCCCATGCTAAATTTGTGAAAATATATGGCTGCAAAGGACTAGGTAAGACCACCGTTTGGTTCTGTGCTGCAGCTAATTTTTGTAGACAAACTGCTGTGTCATTTTTTTCAAGCTATGAGTAAGAGATCCCATGTCCAAGTCTGTTTAACATCGGAATCAATTCAGTATTGCCTGTTAATGTTTTGACAGCACATGGAAGCAACAAATGTTTTGGAGGTTTCTGCTTTCCTTGTGTTGTGGCATATATTAGATCCTGACCAAGAGACTGTATTAGAAGTTTCACTCTTTGAGATGGGTTTTCTTTTTCAGGTTCTCCAGTCAGAATACCAGTCAATAACTGCTGAAGCAGACATGGCAAATTCATGGACTCGTTTTTAAGATCAGATGGATGGTATGGCCACGGAGATGGCAAACAGCTTTCCTGTATTGATGTCCGAACATAAGATGATGCCTGGTGAATGATGCATTTTATGTCACTAGATTTTGATCTCAGAGTTTTCAATTTATTTCGAAGATTTTGTTTTCAAGGACCATGTCTTGCATTGTAATGCTGTCTAGAATTGCTAACAACTTTCCTGCTTCATCCTTATAAATGTGAATAATGTCTCCAACTTCTGAGTCCAGTCTCGATTTGATGTGTTTCTTGGTGGATTCATTCATTCTGTAACCTCTGGAATGCATGAAGTTCTCCATTCTACCTGCAAGTGTGGCTACAGGAACAATTAGCTTATCAGGTTTATGATTCCTCACTCGGGCTGCATCAAGAAGCACAAACCATGAGTCATAGTCCTTAGGTGTTACCAGTGTTGTTGGGTCATTATTATAAATTGCAATGTGGATAATGCATTTTTCTTTCGTAGAGTCCATCTTGACATAGTAGACCTACTGTTCTCCAGGACTACCAGCTGCATCTGCCCTCAGCACAAGTAATCTAAAAGAAGAGAAACTGAATGCGTTATTTTTTATTACTGTTATATACGGTAAATGAATGATTCAGGAGCGTGATAGTTGTTATTTTAACATCCAATAACTGTCTTAATATGATAGCTATGGATCCCATATTGGTATCAAAAGAAAGCTCTTGAAACACAGAATATGAATGTTAAGTTGAATCACAAATACCAGACATGATATTATTTCTATACGGAAAAATTACCAGTTACATTGAAAAAAAAATCATTAATTTCAACATAAATATGCTCCTAACTAACACTGTGTACAAGATATTAAAATATGTGATAGCTTGTTGTGAAGTCCTTTTCTTGGCCTTTATTTTGGTATATAATAAGGCCAAATAATATTAATGGACTAGCTCGCAGGAGACAAAAATCACCTGTAAGTCACGCCGGAAAAAAATCACATGTCATATTTAAAAAACAGTTGATAACGCAAGGAAGGCAAAGAGATATAGAATGCTATCATACATTTTTGAAGACTATAGACATTGGTCTTTCAGTTAATCACTATGAGATTTCCTGCCCCAAAATGGTACCGACCAACACCCCAGGCTCATGGACTATTACATCAAAGCACTTTTTGAACAAATGTTTTATGTGCAGTTTCCTGAAATCAGAAATGACTTTTAGGTCTTTGGATTGGTGGTGGGCCGTGGAGTAGGGCGTGAGGTAGAGGACCATAATGAAATCAAGTTCATCAAAAATTTCATCTTCAAGATTTGAAGGGTATTCCTGGGCAGTATCTAGGAAGAGAACTTAATTCAATGGTATTTTTTTCACAGTCCAAAGGCTAGATCGAAGTGGTGCATCAAAAGTGGCTTGATCTTATAGTCACCGCTAACATGAGGACATGAGGCTAGAGTATGTTGTTATAGAACATACTTGCAGACATTGTGTGTAAGGTTTACCTCTGTTCATGCTTCTTTGCTTCTCCTAGTGTTACATTTGGTACCGGTACAGGTAGTTTATCATTTCTATTGGAAGAGTTAATGTTTTTATCTTTACTGTATGACACTGTATAGATATCCTCTGAAATGTTTATCACTCCATCTCTATTGTTGATAATATTTCCATTTTCCTCCCTCAAAGCAAAGATCTGTTGTAGACCTGTTCCAAACCTTCTTTTCATCAGTTTGATGCTTCTGTCTTTCTTCAATGTTTCTTCAATTTTGTTCTTATTTTGTTAAGGAATATTTTGGCATTTTAGTTTGTTTAATGTATTGGAATTTACCGGCATTTCTAATGCTTTCTCTATTAAGTATTTGGTCATTTCTGACGGTTTTTCTTGATTTTATGGGGGGGGGGGGAATTTTTCCACACATCTCTTGTGGAGATTCAAATACAAATATAGTTAAATTACTACTCAGTTCTTCTTTATTTGCTTCAATATCCTCATATAGCTGAGAGTGCATATTTTGTATTGTTAAACTATACTCATCAGATTTTGCTCTCATCACAAAAGGGTTCCTTTTCTTTATTAAAATTACTTTTGCTCTCTATTTCTTTCCTCAGACTTGAAAAAAAAATTGCTTCTCACCATTCTATGATTGCTTGACTTCAACTTTTCTAACATCATTCAGTAAATTAACTCTCCCACCGTTGATAAAATCTAGTTCATTTTTTGCTTCCCCATTTTCTATGTTACTTTTTATAAAATAATTTGTTCATGGCTTAAAGATTGTTTCTTTCAGCCAATTCTACAAGTATTTCTCCTCTTACATTCCCTGTGTCTCCTTAAAATTTACATAATGTTGAAATCACCAGAAACAAAGGTAAATTGAGTCTTATGTTTTATCATAGATATATCCATATCTTTGTAAAATGTTTCTATTGCTTCCTCTGCAGATGTTATTGGTACAAGAGTTTGGATGATCTTCAGTTGATACTTTTTTATTTTGGTATTTAATCCTTCAATTCTATCACAATAATACTACAAAATACTTCTATAATTTGTGCAAGACTTTTGATAAGAAACCCAACTCGTATTTCTTTGTTCCTTTTATGTCTTCCGAAGCAAAATACATGACCCTCATCTAATTAAATATAAGATTCCTCAATTCTTCTAATTTCACTAAATCCTATTATATCTCCATTTATTTATTTCAGCTCTTCTGGTAACACAACAAGAACTTCCCTAGATAGGGTCCTGTTGCAAGGTTAAGTTTCCAAAGGTGGCCTGTTTTAGTAAAAAAATTTTAGCAGGCCCGGCATAGCAATGTAGCTACCTATCACCTAAGACAGTTGCTCCCTGGGTTGTGATGTACGTCAGTGTTTTCGCTAGTCTCATCACTACGCTGGCCACTTCAGATTGGTGATGGCCGAAGATTTTGGTATGATCGCTCACAGTGATTAGTTGATTAGAATAGCTTTATTGATCATTGCGATGCGCAAAACTTTTCACATCCTTGAGGTATGTGTGGGTGTAGTGTGAAAAAAAAATAACTTATCCTATTTTAAATTCATGACACCGTAAAGAGATTTTCCTAATATTCAATTTGAATTTGATAAAAAGCTAATTTCCCTTTTTATAGCGACGGTAATTTGATTTTATTTATTAGCGTGTATGAATATATATATATATATATATATATATATATATATATATATATATATATATATATATATACATATATATGCGTAAAAATCACAGGAAAACGTGATGCTCAGATGCAGAAGAACCACAGGGAAAATGAAAATACAGAATATACACTTGAGTCCTGACTAGTTTCGTGATACTTCCTCAGAGGACTGATTTATTGAGAGAGGTTTCTTACAATTTATAGGGAAAGCAAAAGTACGAACATACATATAGAGATTTAGAGAACAATGACACTCCCTTACCCGCTACCTGGGCTTGACTCAGGTGTGAGTAGGAGGAGTCCGCAAGCTCGTTAGACACCTGCTAAAAAGGGTCATTTCTAGTGGCGGGTATATTCTTGTTTTCTTCTTATTTTACTTTCATTACAGTTATTTATATGTCAATGCGGTAGCCTTATCTATATAAATACATAAGCAAAACATACACAAACATACAAATATATATACCTTTGCCGGCCGGCTATTGTCAGCCCTTGTCTGCCGGTCGCTATGAGCAGTGGCCGGCAGCCGAGTACTACCTTGAGTAGTTGCCGGCCGGCAGTCATTGCCGGCCGACATTGGCTGTTGCTGGCCGGCAGTTACTGCCGGCCGGCACATGCATTTGAACCAGCGTTCTGCCGCCTTATAGCTGTTAAGTAGTATACTTTAAAGCTAGTTATGGTGTGTGCCGGCCGGCACATTACCTTCTATACTGTACTAGTATTCTTCAGTATAACATATCCTGTAGGAAGAAAACTATAGTATAAGTTTTGATACAGCACTGTGTGTTCTAAAACTTTTGTGTTGTCTTGCAGAGCCCTTTGGTGTTGCCTTACAGATAAGAAAGTGAGTTCTTTCTTGTCTATTATCCGGTATTTTAAAATCATACCTTAGGTGTGAGCTACACCTGTTTCCTCTGGAAACTTTTCATTGGTTACTCTAGGAGAGATTAACCATACGATTTTTTTATCTGGAAGGCTGCAACAATTGGTTGTGAAAGAAACACAAGTGTGTGTCTTTCCTTTCTGATTTGTTATGCTAAACTGTGCATATCCAGTGATACGTATTTCACTTGATACTCATGGAAATTTCTTCTCTTTACAGGAGGACCATCCGAAGTACGGAAGTGTTTTCTGCAACGTCCGCAGTAAGAACCTCTGCGGACATGAGTTTTGTAGGAGGCACGCAGCATGCGCTGTCTCCAAGGGTGATCTCCAGTATTGGGACCCTCAGGTATGTACCGTGTGCACTAACCTGATTACTGAGGCCTTTGATTCCCCTAGGACGGCGGAATCAAGGGATATAGCAAGGGAGAAGCTTCGTACCTGGGTACGGGGCTTCCAGAAGAACACCTCTGGACCTTATCTTCCAAGTGAGAAGATGAGGGCTTACCTTTTCCCTAAGGCATCAGCTGATGCAGTGATTCCCCAGCCTCAAGAGGAGATCCCCCAAGTTCAGATCCAGGTGGATGCTGAAGTCGCGGTCGCCTTGCAAGACATCCAGTTGGACGACAGGATGTCTGACATGTCCGAGCGTCTGGAGGAGGACCTCCTGGCAGGAGCCCAGGATGAAGTTCAAGCCCCAGACATTGTAGAGGAAGAGGTCGACGAGGTGTCGGCTACTCCGGTTCAGATCCCTGAGCCTATTCCCTCAACATCGTCCGCTCTCCCAGTAGAGCTGGGACAGGCCCTCTCCTCCATTGTTGGAATGATCCAACAAATGCAGAAGGAGAATCAGGAGAAGGCGGCTGCAATGGAACTGCAGATGCAGAGGCTTGCAGCATCACATGGGCCCCAGAAAAGGCTCAATGTGAAAGACCTTCCCTTGTGCTCAGATGCTAACCCGTGGAGGTATGCTGAGCATATGCCGATAACGACTGGAAAGATCGTCATCTTGGATAAGTTGGGTTCAGTTCCCCTAGAGGAGGTGGAATTCTGGCCCAGCAAGGGGTCATATCCGGACTGTTATGTCCGGTTGAGGAAGGAACCAGCTTCAAAGGAGGAGACAGAGCCGAAGGAGGTCATAGTGATGGACCATGCTAAGGCTCAAGCTTTGCTTTCATCCTCGATGAAAGAGAGGGGCTTCACGAACTCAAAGGTAGCTGCATTGAGTAAGAAGCTCCCTTCCTTTGTGTCCTCTCCTGCTAGAGCCTTCCCCTTTTTACAGAAAGGGTTTGCGGCTGTACTAAAAGCAGTCGAGGCCGGCAAGCCTTGCCCCTCCCTGGAGGAGTGTAAACCCTTGTCGCTGGCCCTGCCGATGGACTATAGAGACTGGAAGGACGTCCATCTTACCTTCTCAGTCGGGAAGTTGGAGGCTGATATTGCCGGACGTCAGTTCGGCGAGGACCTCCCTAAGCTGTCTGACTTTCTTTTGCGGAGAGAGCTCGAGACAAAAGAAAGACTGGCTGCCTCAATGTCTCTTCAGACTACTTTTGAGACAATGGCAAGTGACCCCAAGGTCCATGAAATGTTCATGGTAGTGGCCAAGACTCATCTGGCCACAGTGACGAAGGATCTTTATAGCTTCGTCAGGGCGAGGAGAGCTTGTAGGGAGTTCGTTTTCACCTCGGCTACGGTGAGGCACGAGCCAAGGAAGCTAATCTCCTCCAACATTTGGGGCAAAGACCTTTTCCCTAGCGAACTGGTCAAAGAAGTTGTTGATAAGGCTGCCACGGAGAATAGAAACCTTCTCCAGAAGTGGGGTCTGGCAATCAAAAGAAAGTCTTCCCCGGATGAGGGTCCTCAACCAAAGAGGAAGACTATGAGGACTAGGCTACCATCTCGGCCAGACAAGCCACTTAGACAGCAACAGCAACTCCAATTGCCATTGACTTCAGTGCCCCAGATGGTGGCACAAACCCCGACCACATTCCAGTGGGTACCCCAGGCCGTGTCGACACAGTCCACGGCATTCAACCCAACGTTCGAAGGGCAGTCAACTTCCTTTCGAGCAAAGCCTAGAAGAGCAGCCAGAGGCTCGTCTAGGCGCCCCTCAAGGGGAAGGGGAATCAGGGGTGGTCACGGTCAGGGAGGCAAGACCTCAGGACGGCAGTCCAAGTGAGATGATGCCGGTAGGAGGGAGACTTCAGAATTTTCGGGATCGGTGGACCTTCGATCCCTGGGCCCACAGCCTACTCAAGAACGAACTGGGATAGAGCTGGTACAGCACTCCACCCCCGTGCCCTCGGTTTTTCCAACACTCCACCCCCGTTATGGAGGAGTACGTTCAAGAACTGTTGGAGAAAAAAGGTGATCCGAAGGGTGAAGCCCATCAATTTCTAAGGGAGGCTGTTTTGTGTTCCCAAGAAAGACTCGGAAAAGCTCATAGTCATTCTGGACTTGTCGCCACTCAACAAGTTCATAGTGAATTGCAAATTCAAAATGCTAACACTGCAACACATAAGGACCTTACTGCCCAAGAGGGCATATTCCGTCTCTATAGACTTGTCAGACGCCTATTGGCACATTCCAATTAGCCATCGACTCTCCCCCTACCTAGGGTTCAGGCTACAACGAAGACTATACGCCTTCGGAGCCATGCCATTCGGGCTAAACATAGCCCCAAGGATTTTTACGAAGCTTGCGAGCGTAGCTCTCAAACAATTACGCCTAAAGGGAATTCAGGTAGTAGCCTACCTGGACGACTGGTGGTGTGGGCAGCATCCGAGACAGAATGCTTGCAAGCTTCCAGTCAAGTGATCCAGTTCCTAGAGTACCTAGGCTTCAAGATCAACAGAAAAAGTCTCGACTTTCTCCATCTCAAAAGTTCCAGTGGCTGGGAATCCACTGGGACCTTTTGTCACACCGTTTCTCCATCCCGGCGAAGAAAAGGAAGGAGATAGCGGGTTCTGTCAAGAGACTTCTAGATTCCGAAAGGATATCAAGACGCGAGCAGGAGAGAGTACTGCGCTCTCTCCAGTTTGCTTCGGTGACAGACCCAGTGCTAAGAGCACAGCTAAAGGAAGCAATCGGAGTTTGGAGAAGTTATGCATCAAACGCGCGAAGAGATCTGAGAAGACCAGCCGCTTCGGCTAAGTACTCTTCTCAGGCCTTGGTCCCAAGCCAGACATCTAAAGAAGTCGGTTCTTCTTCAGCCACCTCCCCCAACGGTGACAATTCACTCAGACGCCTAGAAGGAGGGATGGGGAGGTCACTGTCATCGGAAAGAAGTCCAGGGGACTTGGTCCAAGCTATTCAAGACCTTTCACATAAACTTTCTAGAAGCTATGGCAGTGCTCCTTACCTTAAAGAAAGTCTCCCCGCGTCACTCGATCCACATAAGGTTGGTGATGGACAGCGAGGTAGTTGTGAGAGGTTTGAATTGACAAGGATCGAGGTCACCACCTCTCAACCAGGTGATGTTGGCAATCTTCCGATTAGCGAAAAAGAAGAAGTGGTACCTGTCGGCAGTTCACCTTCAAGGAGTCCGCAATGTGACAGCGGACGCTCTATCCAGGTTCACACCGATAGAGTCGGAATGGTCCTTAGACGCAGGATCATTCTCCTTCATTCTGAGTCAAGTCCCAGAACTGCAGATAGACCTCTTTGCGACGAAAGACAACAAGAAGATGCCCCTGTACGTGTCCCCGTACAAGGACCCCTTAGCGGAAGCAGTGGACGCGATGTCCCTCGACTGGAACAGATGGTCGAGGATTTATCTGTTCCCTCCTCACAACCTTCTGTTGAGGGTCCTCAACAAACTGAGATCCTTCAAGGGGGTAGCAGCAATAGTGGCCCACAAGTGGCCGAACAGCGTGTGGTTCCCCCTGGCATTGGAACTACGGTTGAAGTTTCTACCGCTACCAGATCCAGTTCTGACCCAGCGAGTCCAGAAGTCGACTGTCTGCGCTTCATTACAGAAAACCCGCACCCGGCAGCTCATGATTTTCTCTCCCTAGCGGTGAGAAAGCGTTTCGGGATTTCGAAAGCCAGCATAGACTTCCTAGAGGAATATAAGTGCAAATCTACTAGAAGTCAATATGAGTCATCTTGAAGAAAATGGGTGGCTTTTGTCAAGGCGAAGAATCCGCAGGAGATCTCGACAGACTTCTGCTTATCTTTCTTCATCCACCTCCATGGTCAAGGGCTGGCAGCTAACACGATTTTGGCGTGTAAGTCTGCTTTGATAAGACCCATTCTATATGCCTTCCAGGTTGACCTCGCTAACGAGATCTTTAATAAAGTTCCGAAAGCTTGCGCTAGGCTCAGACCTTCAGCACATCCAAAGCCCATTTCATGGTCTTTAGACAAAGTTCTTCATTTCGCTTCTCTGTTGAGCAATGAGGAGTGTGCGTTAAAGGATTTGACCGAAAAAGTTATTTTCCTATTTGCACTCGCGTCCAGGGCCAGGGTTAGTGAGATTGTAGCTCTCTCGAGAGAGGGAGGTCGTGTTCAGTTCCTGGATGGGGGAGAACTGAACCTGTTTCCGGATCCTACGTTTCTCGCCAAGAATGAGTTAACCACCAACAGGTGGGGTCCCTGGAGAATCTGCCCTCTGAAAGAAGATGCATCTCTATGTCCAGTAGAATGCCTAAAGGTCTATCTTCGTAGAACTTCAGACTTCAAGGGTGCTCAACTATTCAGGGGAGAAACATCAGGCTCAAATTTATCTCTGAATCAACTCAGAGCGAAAATCACATATTTTATTCGCAGAGCGGATCCTGACAGTACACCCGCAGGTCACGATCCGAGGAAAGTTGCCTCATTCTTAAATTTCTTTAATTGTATGGATTTTGAACATCTCCGTTCATACACTGGCTGGAAGTCTTCCAGAGTGTTCTTTCGCCACTATGCAAAGCAAGTAGAGGAACTAAAGAGATCTGTGGTAGCAGTGGGTCGCGTCGTTAACCCTACTGTTTAACTCTGCGAGGAACAGTGGTTTTAATTGGGACGATTAATTCCAGGGTGAGTGTGTAGTTACATACTTTACTACAAACTAAGTGAGGGCACTGAGGTGCCCACGTAGACTGTTCCATTTCCAAAGGTGAACCTAGCATAAGTGCAGACATGTGTGCCGAGCGTTTCTAACGCTAATGTGATTGATTTGTAATACAGACTTTTATGACTTTGATACCTCGGTATCTTAAAAGTGGCAATAATGTTTTTTCTTTCAGATAAATAAGTTCTGTTTACTATCATACTTATGCTTAAAGTTTTGGTTATCCTCTTCTTATATATATATATATATATATATATATATATATATATATATATATATATATATATATATATATATAATTGTTGTTAACCTGTCTATTTATTGTCTGTCAATAAACTTGTTCTTGAGAACCTTGCGTCTCCTTCACCTGTGTCAATTTATTGGTATAATTGAGCATTCATTCTATGTACTTTATCTGGGATAATTCTAATAGATTGTTCCTTAATGCAAGCTATGTTGCATTGGTTTATGCTTTCCCTTATCGGGAGGACTCCATCCCATAAGGGGACGGTGGCGGATTTACAAGTTTCCTCCTATGCGGATATAAACCTTTGTCCAATACAAGTATTGTGCGGAGAACTGGTCGATATTTCATATTGACGCAGTGGTTCTTTACAAACTATGCTTTACTTAATATAGGGTGAGACCACTATATTGGCTTGCCTGGTATTCATACATAGGTATATGTACTCTTCGAGACTTTTCCAGAGTCTAGTAGGACTCTTCCCTGTAGGGGGCAGGAAGCTCTAACATGGTTTATGGTTAGTTGAAAAGATGTAAAACGGTAACATCTTAGGTCTCTAGGTCTAGTCGACCGGGAAAAATTACCTCCGGGGAGTACGGCACGTTCTGAGAATCCACAGATACAGTAATGCTCTGGTATACTTCCATCAGGACGACATGGCTTGAGCCCAAAAAACGGATTTTGAGCGAAGCGAAAAATCTATTTTTGGGTGAGATGGCAATGTCGTACTGATGGACCCGCCCTTCCCTTTCTATGAAAGGGCTGTAGGACCCCTTCCTACATACAGTATCTGTAGCACCTCGTGTATCGCTACAAGGAATACAGATGGCGCCAGGATTGGCGCCAGGCACGCTTACAATACGGGAGAAGAGGGAGCCTTGGGAGCGGCTCCCCCTTTTTCTTTCTCGTTTTTGTTTTCTTGCCAATTGACCCCTTCGATGTGTTATCTCTGTTTGGGGTGCAGATTGCCATGTGGCGTGTCAAGAATACGTCCTCTGATATGTCGCGATATCCCTTTCATTAGGGATATTCGCTCCAGGAGTTAGAATTCTGGGTACCTTAAGGTAAATTCTCTGAGAATATCCCCGTAGTTGTAATATACCCTAGGAAGCTACCCTATAAAAACTTCCATCAGGACGACATGGCCATCTCACCCAAAAATAGATTTTTCGCTTCGCTCAAAATCCGTTATATATATATATATATATATATATATATATATATATATATATATATATATATATATATATATATATATATATATATATATATATATATATATGTGTGTGTGTGTGTGTGTGTGTATGTTTGTGTGTGATATGTATATGTATATATATATATATATATATATATATATATATATATATATATGTGTGTGTGTGTGTGTGTGTGTGTGTTTGTGTGTGTGCGCGCGGGCGCGCGGGTGTGTGTGTATATATGTGTGTTTGTGTGTGTGAGTTCTTGTATATGTAGGAAACTATAAATTTCCTTTTTTTGAGATAGCATTTCAGTTCTGGAATCATGAAATCATGAAACATCTTTTTCAGTATCCACTATTAATTGGACTTTATTTCTCCTAAAACACATTTTTCAAAATAAATTTTTGCTCTATTGCCGTTTGATTAGAATTGTTTTAAAGGAGATTGCCTCAGATATGACGAATATGACGTTGCAATTTAGCAGTGTGAAGAAAAATTTCAGAGATCTCCACGAGGTCTTTTATATTAGTATCTTGCCTCACTATTCCTCCGGTGCTCTTCAGCTTCTTTGTGCGAGTGACATTTGAAATATCTTTTCTGCGGTCGTGAAATAAATGAAGATTAAAATTTCTTGATCATAAAAGATATTTGTGAAATATTTACACTAAACAAAATGTTTTGAAACTCTGATTTGCCATTTTAATTATTGATTCTTTAAAATTATCTAATCTCTCTCTCTCTCTCTCTCTCTCTCTCTCTCTCTCTCTCTCTCTCTCTCTCTCTCTCTCTCTCTCTACGGTCACATTCTCAAGAGCTTCCAAGAGTAGTTTTAAATGTGTCTGAACTTTAGTTTATTCTTAATTAAATTCTTATCAACTAAGTGTGTCATATGGTTTTGATTAATATTCTTTATTTCTTATATTAACTGTGTAAGATATCACTCTATATTAGGTTAAATTCAACATAGTGATGAGTGACGGATATGAAAGGTGTGGAATGATTGTTTTAATTTACGTCACTGATAATGATAAGCATTTCCTATAATATATGCTGTTAATTGTTTTCTGGTTCAAGTTTCATTAAATCTAAAATATTTGGAAAGAGAACGTAATCAAAATAGCTTCATAAAAAAACCTAATATGTATTTTTTTATGATTATCGTAGTAATTGAAGCTATTATATCAGTTCCATAAGTCATGTGACTATTGATAGCAAGTACATGAATTCAACATGCTACTTAATTAATAATTCTGAGCATGGTTGAAAATTAAATTTTATTTGAGAAAAATTAAATATTTCCAATTCCATTAGGCTATGACAGTAGAATATTTCTCCATACAAAATTCCATTCAAACAAAGTAGCAAAC
>NC_090748.1:22512051-22529551 GCF_036898095.1 Palaemon carinicauda | reverse complement strand
CTTCTATAATTATATTGCTTGCTGTAATAAAAATGTCTTCTGTTATCTCTACTATAGTGCCATATTTAAAATCTATATTTTTAGTTTTAGGGCTCTTCCCACACGAAAAAAAAAATGTCTGAGCGAACAATATCACTCCTAACAATAAAAACTTCATTTTGGAAACCTGCAATGAGAAAAATATATTATTTTGTGGGTTCCACAAAAAGACTGCTGAAAGTTCGCATAGATGCGCATCGGGGAGTGAGTCATAGAACTGGATGTGCGCTCAAAACCAAAGAATTCTCAACCATCAGAGAACATGCAAGTAAATGCAAGACCAACATTGCATATAAAAACTTTGAAATCATAGCTCAAGCGCCAAATAACTCCTCTCTACTAGTATTGGAATCGTTAATGATTAAAGAAAAGGCTCCTAAACTAAACAGCCAATTATCCTCTGTCCCCCTCCACATCGCTTAAGCTGGCAAATTTAGAATTTTCCTCCTGAGTACTGTCCTTCAGATAGTCACTCAGTACTCTAGTCTGTTCCAGACAGGTTGGTCTCCTTAGACAATTTTGATTTTTGTATATTTAATTTTAAGATACTTTTCTTTTAGTTAATATTTTTATCTCCATATTTTACTTGTAACTGTGTTTATAATTTCAATTTTAATTTTGACTGTGTTTTTTGTATTTTATATATTTTTACTGAGTTTTGCTTATAATGTTTTATATGTCCATTTTAGCCTTGATAATGGGATGAGTCCTGAAACGTCGGCACCAATAAATTGGAAGATGTTGTCTAGACTATTCGTCCTCCTTTTTATTTTATCTTTGAAGCTCGCCAGGAGCAACGACCTACCTCAATATATATATATATATATATATATATATATATATATATATATATATATATATATATAGATATATATATATATATATATATATATATATATATATGTATATATATATATATATATATATATATATATATATATATATAAATATATATATATGTATATATATAAATATATATATATATATATATATATATATATATATAAATATATATATATATGTATATATATAAATATATATATATATATATATATATATATATATATATATATATATGTATATATATAAATATATATATATATATATATATATATATATATATATATATATATAAATATATATATATATATATGTATATATATATATATATATATATATATATATATATATATATATATATATATATATATATATATATATATATATATATATACACATATATATATATATATATATATATATATATATATATATCTGTGTTATGTATGTATGTATGTATAAAAAGGAAAGACTGTTTATCTGTGCTACTACATATGAAACAAATAAACCAGTAGATATTAAGTGTAATTAGAAGAACAGGGGAAACTTATTTAGAGTTAAAAGATTTTTCTCCAGATGACATGAAAGGACAAAAGAAAATGAAGTGGGTTTGCTTAATACAAAGCTTCCTGGTGACAGAATAATTTCGCTGTGAATAAGAACTAAATAAGAAGTTTAACACGAAGATCTTTCAAATATATGCACCAACAACATCCAATACAGAAGAGAAAATAAAAAACTTTTTATGAAGATCTGGAGATGTATATGAAAAAACAAAACTAAAGTTAAATTTTGTTTTGGATGATATTATTAGGTCAAAATAAGAGAGGAGAATCAGCAGTAGGTAAATTTGGAGTAGGCATAAGAAATGGCAGAGACATGCTTCTCGAAATTGCTAAAAAGGTATAAAAATCATGAACATATTTTTTCTAAAAAGAAATATAGAATATGGATATGGAGAAGCCCAAATGGACAGATGGAAAAATTAAATAGATTTTATTCTCAGTTAAAATTTCAATTTAGTTGAAATGTAACAGTGTTAAACAAGTTAAAGTCGAGCGACCATAGAATGGAGAGAAGAAAATTCTATTCAGATTTAAGGAAAGGAAAAGAAAAACTAATTCTAAGAAAGAAAATGAACACTCCTGGAATAAGAGAAAAATACGATGATTTTAGTTTAACAATACAAAATAGGTGCTCCTGGGCAACATGATGAAATGAAAGTAAGTAAAAAAAGAGATTAACAGTGATTTAAAAAAAAAAATTCTATTGGAATCAGCAAAAGAAAAAGGTTGAAAAGTTCCTAAACAAAATCAAGGAAAACTACAAGAAAAGACCAAAATCCTAATGAAGAAAAGACTTGAACTGAGAGTAAAATCCGAAAGTGATGAAATAGAAGTTGCAGAATTATTCGAAACATTAATCAAACTAAAAGCCCAATACATTCCTAAATGCACTCAGAACAAAATTGAGGAAACATTAAAGAAAGGAAGAGACATCAAATTAATGAAAATAAGACTTGGAACAGGACGCCTACAAATTTTTTCTTTAAAGGAAAAAATTAGAAATATCGAAATAAACTGTAGATGGAGTGGAAAAAAATGCCGATTATTTCCACGTAATGCTATATAATATAAATATAAGGAATACATTTTCCAATATAAATAATAAAACACATGAACCATTACGAAACATAACAGTAGTTGAAGAAAAGAAAATATTAAAAGGCATGAAAAAAGGCAAAGCAGCAGGAGGTGTCCTAATAATGTATATGATAATAGATGAGGAATATTTTATAATATAAAACTCGCTGATCTTGCACAAAATATCTGCGACAATACTCTATGCATACAGCTTGGAAAAACTTTATCAATATACTATACACTAAAAGAGAGACACAATAGACCTGAAAAATTAAAACCCAATAAGATTACTCTCCGTAATATATAATTTTTTTACTTAGATCATAATTATTAGGCCAAATAAAAAGACAGCTACAAAGCAGGCAGGCTTCAGAGACTTGTATTCAAGAACTGACAATATCCATGTCATTAACTTGCTATAGGAAAATTCAACAGAGTATAAAAAATCAATATGTAACTCATTTATTTCTTGTAAGAAAGCTTTTGAGTCTCTAAAAACTTCAGCAGTAATGAAAGCTCATTAAAGGCCAGGCTTTATTAAATTTTATGTTAAAACACTTGAAGATATCTGTACAGGAAGTACAGCAATCCTAAATCCAAATAAAGCTAGTAAAAAATAAAATCCGATTAAGAAAGTATTTAGACAGGGAGACTTCATCTTTCCTAAATTATTCACAACATTATAAAAAGAGAAAAATATATTTAAAATTTTGATTAGGAAAACATAGCGATTGATATCAATGGGGAATACTGTTACAACTTAAGATTCACATATGACATAGTTTTGTTTAGTGAATTGTGGGATGAATTACAAAATATCGTGGAAGATTTGTAAAGAGAAAGCAAAAATAGTAGGACCGAAAATAGATATGAGACAAACTATGATGAGGTTCAATGAAAATGCAGAGAAGCAATGTATTATGGATGACATTTAAGGCATTGTTAATATATATACGTATTTATGACAGAGATCGAACTTGAAAGAAGAGTAAGCATTTGATACAGAGCTTTTGGTGAACAAAATGATATTACGAACTGTATAAGGCCACTTTCTCTAAATGAAAAGTTATTTAATGAACCGGTCCTACCATTTTAAACTTACAAATCAGAAACTCGGAACCTTACTAAAGCAATAGAAAATAAGCAAGTTACAACTCAAAGAGCTATCGAAATACTGATGATGAAAATAACACTAGAAAGGAAAAAATTAGCAAAAAGTATACGAGTGCAAGCTAAAGTAGAGGATATTCTAACATATGTAAGAAAGAGAAATGGCCATAAGCAGGGCATGTAATAAGAAGGACAGATAATAGATGAACATTAAGAATAACTTAATGAGTTCCTAGAAATTGCAAAAGAAGCAGGGGACGGACAAAAAGACGCCCTTTTATGGTCTCTCTATGCAAGTTCACATCTGAAAACTTTTTTAGGTTGTCAATTCATCGTAAAAGCTGAAGATAATGATGATGATTGATATATTTATATATATATATATATATATATATATATATATATATATATATATATATATAAATATATATATATATATATATATATATATATATATATATATATATATGTATATATATATATATATATATATATATATATATATATATATATATATACATATATATATATATATATATATATATATATATATATATATATATATATATATATATATACATACATATATATATATATATATATATATATATATATATATATATATATAAATATATATATATATATATATATATATATATATATATATATATATATATATATATATATACATATATACATACATATATATACATATATATATGTATATATATATAAATATATATATATATATATATATATATATATATATATATATATATATATATCTATATATATACATATGATAGCACTCAACTGTACAGAAGTGAAATTATATTTATGTACAAATTTAAATATGCAAAATTAATCCCAGAGGTTCCAGGATATTTCCCGAATTATTCAGCTGCCATTTTATGAACTTGTGGGCTTTTTTTGCGATTTTGAAAGACACTAAGTTCATTAACCTCAATTTGAAAATTTACAATTCAAAAGCTTTTGTCAAAGTAACAAACGTTCATTCCATATCATTATACATGTTTCATTGAAGAAATACTAAATATAAAACGAGATAAGAATCAAAGCTCAGGAAGTAGACAAAATCAAATGAAAATTATTATGCATATGAAATTAATGGCTAAAAAGAAGAAAAAACAAAAGAGGAATCATTTTAGGTTAACACTCATAGCGGTTGGTGACTAGAATGTCTTCTACAGATCCCCTGTGTTCAGAAAGCGGTTTAAATGGTTGCCGGTTTGCAGTTGAATGCAGCACCTTATTTAACCTTAATACCACCACAAGAGGCAGTGACATTCCATTGCACAATATATATCAGGAAGGGAGAAATTATTACAAGCAATAACTAGCCACAAATCTCACGTATGATTATTTCATAGTTTTAAACCTTTTCATGTTTTCCTTAGAAATAATAATTGTGGACGACCTATTTTAAAACAAGTATTAGTTTTTGTTTTCTTTTTTCATCATACGAACATATTACAAACCCTTTTCGTTATGTTCAAGAACTGCATTTGATTCTGCTCATATTGGGTGCAAGATTAGTGAGACACAGGGAACTAAATTCGGTTATTAATTTAGGACGTGTAACACAGACTGTGTTTAATTTACAGCCTTGAGTTATAACTCGCGTCTCATAGAAGTGATTAGCAGTCAAGTTTAGAACTGGGTGTTCGGTTAGTGTCTAAAAGATATATTCAATTTAAAAATATAACATTTGTATTTGAAACAGCTTTAAAGTTATTCTTTTATTTTTTTTTTCATTTTAGTTTCTAAACTCTGAAGATTAATTATTAATACATACTCTAATGAAAATATCAATGTGCAGAGTGAGAAAGGATAAAAAACCTTTTTATGGTAAAAAAAAAAAGGAATTGTGCCTATACTGATAGTTAGAACTATTAAAATATGCCATACAGGGAAACCAATGGAGAAATAGCAATTAAAACTTTACGATAAATTTAAAGCATATATTATTGAAACTTCATATCTAACATTTTTCATTTACTTGTGTACCTTTCATTTGAAGCGGGGTCAATTGTAAAGGCTAAAACTGAAAGTCAAAGGTCAAATATGAATTTAGCATTGTTCTTGATTTTGTTTTTCAAAATATGATATATGTATTAATTATTGGCATATACAACTCCCTAACATAATATATATACTGATTTTAACATTATAATAAATCCCCTTGTCTAAAAGATAAAAATCTTCTTGCTCTTAAAAGGAGTACTTTTATATGATGAACAAGTATACAATATCATGGTATGGCATTACAGAGTTTTAGAATTTAAGTACTGAGAAACATGGAGTTTTCCAACTATGTACCATCCAGCCTAAAGTACACTAGTACCAAAAAAAAGAAAAACAATCATTATATTAGGTGGTGCTACTGTTCGGCACCTCGTCCTTGAGGACTGGCACTCAAGGGCCTATAGAAAGGGTGTCAATTATTTACCAAACTATCAAAAGGGTACCTTCTAACATGCACACCCTTGGCTCTCTAACTTCAATAGTTCACTAACAAATGGACAGAAGGACCACCCTCTAGATTAACCGTGGAGATGGCGGTGCTGAAAATGAGTGGGATCACTTGAAGAGAGCTCAGTTCTTTAGTTAAGGTAGAAATATACACTGGAACATTAGTTTAGTCCGATTATATTATCCCTATATACACAATCACATTCACGAGGCGTAAGTAAAGTTGCAAGGATGAATGACTTATTAGCTCAGTTCATCTAAGTACAAACAAGTTACAACTAGTTGAAATAAATTTAGTCTTTTCTTAATAAATGTTGCATGGTTTCTCCCTTAACAAAACAAGTTTATAAATTTAGTAATGTTGGTCTTTTCTGTTGGGTTGTTGAATTGGTTCTGCCTGTACGGTTGTTATAATAGTTCTCCCTTTAGTGCTGTTACAGTTCTTCCGTCAGCACAATTGTTGTAGTAGTTATTTTCTTTACGGTTGTTACACTTCTTTTGCCTGCATGGTTTTTTTAGTAGTTCTTTTCTTTAGGGTTGTTATACTTCTTCTCCCTTCATATCCAAGGGTTCAGGTCCGTCTTAAGGTAGGAAGGGAGGTGGATATCCTCTCTGCAGGAGGAAGTCGTGAGGCTTGCCCACGGTTGCATTCATTGGCCACGGGAACAAAAGGGCATCCTGTCTGGAATAAGGAGACAGAGCTGGGTAAAAAGGCCTGGGGAGGGTGCTATTAAGAGTTTAAAATTAAGGGTCAGGATATTTTGTCTTGGGAAATGCAGCTTTCACAGAAATGATAAGCACATCACAAAGGGTAGAGCGTGGAAGTAGATGGATTTAATCCTTTGCTTGAGGGGACTGGATGGGTTATTTTTAATCTCGGTATGTCAAGGGTCAGGTGAATTTATAGGAAAAAAATCTGTCTAAGGATTTGGCCCTAGAAAGGCTAAATGATTTTTGTTTAATCATTAGCAGTTGGCCTCGTCCGCCAGTGACTAATATCGGATAGTCGAAAAACAAAAAAATTACGAGATATATCTGCGTGAAAGGATTTGCTTTCCGGAAAAGGGTCAAGATTTAATTGAAGTATTAGCTGGTCGGTTTTAAGAATGCGAATGACTAATCAACACGTGTCCTTTCAAGTAGGTTTAATGGTATATGCTGCAGGCAGAACCAAGCCCAGCGTGTTTCTCTTGGAAGTCTGACTTTCCGAGTAGCTTACTGAAGTATTGTTTTTATGAGACAGCTCTGCCTGAATCTCTTTTGTGATTTTAAGATTCAGGTGTCATTCGAGAAGGTACTCTTATATGAGCATGTATGGTCAGTTAATGTGGTAATTAGCAATACGAATAGTCATATCATATTGCAACTTGTTTAAAGAGAGAGGAGTTGAAAAGTTATTCATTCTGATACCAAAGTGGCTATATAGGGCTAAGGATTATAGAATTACGTTGCAGTTTAAACCAGATGGTATATCGATAAAATATAAATTCTTCAGTAGCACACCTAAGTCTAAGGTCAATTAATTCAATACTTAGCATGCGAGTTCCTTTTTCTTCGAAATCCTGGTAATATTTCGGACAGATTATTCATATGAAATAATATATTTCAAATCTAAGAAAGAAATACTATGACACGACATCATAGGATATAAATCCAAGCAGATAAAAATATCATACATATAAATCCCAAGGGCACATACGATTTTAATGGTAAAATGGAGACACAATCCTTTGCTCACTTGAAACAATGTTTTCACTTTGGTCTCGAGTATTGAGAACATCCCCATTTATTGGCCAAGGAAAAGAATTCGTGAATATCTTTTTCTTTTTACAATTCCAGTAAGTTTCGGTTTCATGTAAATATATGAATCAATGGTACAGCCCTTTTGTTCACTAAAAAGAATACTGAAATAAGGTGAAATAGAAATTGGGAGGTTTAAAACTAAACTATACCATACAAAGACGTATGTTAAGAACATGTGAGTCATATAGTCTATTGGTGGTAACAATGCACTAAATGTAACAGGAAAATTGTCAAACTAGATATCTTCATGTTAGGATAAACGGTATTGGCCGAGATAAAATCAATATGGTTGGAAGCAATAAACCTATTATATTTCTACCTTTTTATTAACAAGAAAATTGTATAAACAGTAGATGCGCCTAACGTGGATAGTTTATCTGTTGTTAAATGGACTATTTTATTCAGTTGAAATTTTTGTCAAAAGATTCCGTTAAAGGAAAATATTTTTAAAAAGGTCTTTACATTATACCATTTAATGGCTTTCCCATCTTCATATATATCACATTTTTCTTATACTAATGTATATAAGAACTATTTTTTTTTAATAGAGGTGCTAACCAATATCCTATTTTCTTTTTCTTCCTCCTATTTTTTTTTGTTAATCCTCTCCTCACTCTTCTTCTTCTTCTTCTTCTTCTTCTTCTTCTTCTTCTTCTTCTTCTTATTATTATTATTATTATTATTATTATTATTATTATTATTATAATCTCCAGAGATTGAGATTGGTGATTAATGCGTGGGGTTTATGTTGCATCGAGCTTCCTTATGAAACCATAATTTTCCTCACTATATGTGCTGTTCCCAGTAGCATCCACTGTTGCAAAGTTCTGGTTATATGTCGGCTCATACTTTCTCAAGATTAGTTGACAATGGCATTACCTAGGGATTGTCCTTAGTGCGTCTATGATTATTGGCACTACTTCTACTTTCATATTTCGTAGCCTTTTCAATTCAACTCGTAAATCTTGGCCCTTTTTATATTTTTCCTCTACCCTTATATTGAACTCTTGTGTAACACGGTATTGTGATATTTATGATTGATAATTTTCATGTTGCCCAGTCGACAAAAAAAGTGACGTCTGATAGATGTGTTTGTATTGCCCTGTCCGTTTTTTTTTTTTTTTTTTTTTTTTTACTGTAGTCCTAGAGTAAGTTTAGCCTCAAAATTCTCTACCACAACTTCAGGGTGATGTTCGTACCATTTGTGGCCGCATTGTGTTTGATATTTTCTACAGAGACTCCAATGGAGAGCTTTAACCCCTCTATCATGTTGTTTCTTATACTGATGATGAGCAAGTGCTGAGCTCTTTCTAGTGATATGGTGATGGTATCTTCTTTTGCTATATATTATCTGTACTTTGAAATGTTACTTCTGTCTATTAGCTGTTGAATATATTTTGTCCTTAAGGACTGATCTGGTGCTGCCATCATCCTCCTTTCAGTGTCCTTCCCAAGTTCTCATCTCTGTAGCCACTGCCATGTATCATTGCTGACCAAGTCTTCCGTTTGTCTCATGAATTACACTTGCATAGGTTTTCTTTGTCAATCTCCTCGTCACTTTTTTTTTTGTTATCTCTTTATACATTACTGGGTCTTCATCCTCCTTTATCAAGTTTTCTTCTCAAGCGCTCTTTACCAACTCATTTACACTGGTTTTAATGAACTGTGACGGCGTCGAGTAAGGTTGTGAACTCAAAGGCAGGTTGGAAACGACTGAGTTATATTATTGTAGAACACTCTCCTTATATACAAAACCTCAAGGCAACAGGACATGACATGTTCACAAGACAGACAATATTACAGAGGAAAAACCAGACATGAATTTTCATGTTCGTTTTAGTGCGAGGGAAGAGCGAAGATACAAGCATAATATATACAAAAGGAATTATGTACAATTGTGTGAAACACGGTTGGTACATGGCTCCCCCCCGCTAAAAATTACATACTGTACATGTTAAATAGGGCGCCCTGATCTAGAGAGGCGAACTGTAGGCGGGTCATCTGGCAGAACATAAGCATGTTTTAGACGATCAATGGAGACCCAGTCTTCTTTGCCCCGAATGTTTAGGAGGAATGCTTTCGGACTGCGTCAGATCACAAGGAAAGGGCCCGTGTAAGGGGGCGTTAGTGGTGGCTTGCTGGTGTCGTTGCGCAGGAAGACGTGCGTTGCAGAGTGCAAGACCGTTGGTATGTGATGCTTTGCTGGGGACTTGTAAGTCTGGCGGCACGGAGTAAATTTTCCCACGACGTGACGTATGCGCTGGAGATCGTCGGAGGAGGTTGTAGAAGGAAAAAATTCGGCAGGGACGACCAACGGGTCGCCATACACCATTTCAGCTGCCGAGACGTCGAGGGCGTCTTTAGAAGTGGTCCTTAGTCCCAGGAGGACCCAGGGAAGCTGAGTAAACCAGTTGCAATCCTTGCAGCGGGACATCAAAGCTGCTTTGAGGGTGCGATGAAAACGTTCAACCATTCCATTGGCAGCGGGGTTGTAGGCCGTTGTCTGATGTAGGGTGATGCCCAGGAGATTCGCTAATGACGTCCACAATTGAGAGGGGAAAGTGGTTCCCCTGTCAGAAGTAATATGCTCAGGGATACCGAATCTTGAAATCCATCCAGAGAGTAAGGCAGATGTACATGAGGTGGACGTTGCAGTTTCCATGGGAATGGCTTCAGGCCAACGAGTGGAGCGGTCGATGACGGTAAACAGGTAACGATGTCCTTGTGATGTGGGTAGGGGGCCTACAACGTCGACGTGAATGTGTGCGAAACGACGCTGAGGTTGAGGAAAGATGCCCACTCCTGAATCCATGTGTCGATGTACTTTGGAAGTTTGGCAAGAAGTACAGGCGCGGACCCAATCCTTAGCATCCTTAGAAATGCCGTGCGAAATGAACTTTGCCTTCAGCAGCTGTGCAGTAGAACGGCATGAGGGATGTGAAAGGCCGTGAATGAAATCAAACACCTGTCGGCGCATGGGAGCAGGAATCCAAGGTTGCGGTCTACCAGTACTGACGTCACAGAGGAGGGTGGTGTTGGAGTGTTCAAGGGTAAAGTCTTCCCAACGGAGGGACGTGCAGGATGTCCTACAAGCTTGATACTCTGGATCCTGTCGTTGGGCTTCAGCCCGGGCGTTGTAATCCAATCCCAGTTGAACGGCAGCCAACGTGTTTCTTGACAGGGCATCGGCAACGGGATTCATTTTCCCAGGAACGTATTGGAGGGTGCAATTGTATTCAGCCACGGCAGGAGAGATGTCGGCGTTGACGGGCGGACCAGGCGTCAGACTGTCGAGTGAAGGCGTGTACCAGAGGCATGTGGTCTGTGCGAATGACGAAGGGCGTACCTTCTAAGAAATGGCGAAAGTGACGGACAGCCAAGTGCATCGCCAGCAATTCTCGATCGAAGGTAGAATAACCCGATTCAGCCTTGGACAGTTTTCTGCTGAAGAAGGCCAATGGGAGGGCGAGCCTTTGACCACCTGCTCGATCAAAGGTAGAATAACCCGATTCTGCCTTGGACAGTTTTCTGCTGAAGAAGGCCAATGGGCGGGGCAAGCCTTTGACCACCTGCTCGAGTACTGCACCAATAGCGACGTCGCTGGCATCGGTGGAGAGAAGGAGAGGGGCGTGTAGGATAGGAAAAGTGAGAGCTGCAGCAGTTGATAGGGCCTTCTTTGCATTGCAGAAGGCTGCTTCTTGAAGGGGACCCCACTTCAGGTCCTTCGGCTTGCCCTTAAGGGAGGCGTAGAGGGGAGCAAGAGTGGCAGCAATGGCTGGCAGAAAACGGTGATAATAGTTGGTCATGCCCAAAAATTCCTGCAGAGTTTTGACGGTCGAGGGCACGGGGAAGTTCTGAACGGCTGCTACCTTCTCAGGGAGGGGGTGGACTCCTTCAGGAGTGATGCGGTGCCCTAAGAACGATACTTCGTTGGCGCCAAAGGTACACTTGTCGTACCGGACTACAAGGCCGTTTTGTTGCAGGCGGTCGAGCACGATGCGCAGGTGACGGAGGTGTTCCTCTTTTGAGGAGGAGAACACAAGTATGTCGTCCACATAACATACACAGAAAGGGAGGTCTCCAAAGATGCCATCCATGAGACGTTGAAACGTTGCCCCAGCATTACGAAGGCCAAAACAGGAGTAATTGAAGGTGTATGTACTAAACGGAGTGGTGATGGCGGTCTTGGGGATGTCTTCTGGGTTCATAGGCACCTGATAATACCCCTTCAGGAGGTCGAGCGTAGAGAAAACCTTCGCTTTGTGCAGGTAGGAGGTCACGTCGGCAATGTTTGGGAGGGGGTAGTGATCTGGTTCTGTTTGCATGTTCAGGTGCCTGTAATCCCCGCATGGACGGAGGGAGCCGTCTTTCTTCAGAACGATGTGTAAGGGCGACGACCATGGGCTGGAGGCCTTTTGGCAAAGGCCCATTTTCTCCATTTCGGCGAACGTCTGTTTGGCGGCTGCCAATCGTTCCGGTGCCAGACGTCTGTATTTTGTGAAGACTGGGGGTCCTGTCATCTTGATATGGTGATAAATACCGTGCTTGGCAGGAACCGTGGGCGTTTGGCGAAGTTCCAGACGGAAAACTTCCGGGTACGACGTGAGGAGGTGGGCGTAGGCATCTGTGGGTGCGCTGATGTGGAGATTGAGGTTAGAGGGGGCGGGTTGAAGAGGTAACGACAAGTACGAGTCTGCGTTGACCAATCGTCGGTGGGGGACATCGACCAGAAGGTGGAAATGAGAGAGGAAATCCGCACCGAGGATTGGCATTGTGACGTCAGCAACGAGAAACTTCCAATTGAATTTACCATTTCCGAACGATAATGTGAAGTTCTCGTAACCGTAGGTGGGTATCGCAGATCCGTTGGCAGCTACTAAGCGGACGTCGCCAGATGTAGGCAGACTACGTCGTGCCTTGAAGAGTTTCCTTGGCAAAAGAGAACGACAAGCACCCGTGTCTACCAAAAATCGCACGCCCGTTCCTGCATTCTGTAAAAAGAAAAGATTAGAAACATGGGAGGCCACTGCCACAAGCGATGGCCTACTTACAAGTTTCTTGGCCACTGACAATCCTTGGCATATTTCTTTGCGGTTGCCCCGAATCTGAAGTGGTAGTAGCAAAACTGCGGCGAATGGGAGGTAGTAAGTGGCTGTAGAAGTTGTTCGTTGGGGCTCGAGCGATTGGTGGGTGGTGGGCGGCTTTGTCGCCGCTTCGGCACGTCATGGGGTAGGCGTGTATGTCCTACGGCATTCATGTCAGCTTTGGTTGACGTTGAATAGGCATCTTCGTCGTCAGGGGTGGAGGCGTTGATGGAGGGCTTGAAGTGGCTGTCCATAAGGGCGTCGGCTTTGGTCATCAAGTCCTTTATGGGTAAACTATCGACATCGGGTATGGCAGCGCGTACAGGTTCGGGTAAACGTCGTATCCAAAGGGCACGAAGTAGGTTCACCTCACGAGGAGAGCCGTCTGCGGCAGGTTGAAGGCGAGCGATACTGGTCATTTCCCTGAGGGCAAGCGAAGCCCTTTGGTCCCCCAATAGTTGTTGCGAGAGCTGAAAAAGCTTTGCTATATGGGCGGCTGGCGACGGCGAGTACTGCTGCAGAAGGTATGTTTTGAGGGCTTCATACGCTATTGGGGTGTCTCCTTGTTCACAAAGCCAGTCGGATATTTCTAGGAAGGTGTCCTCGGGTATCGCTGCGAGAACATAATCCGCTTTGGTGGTTGAGCGAGTCACGTCCCTGATACGGAAGTGGACTTCAGCGCGTTGAAACCAAGCATACGCCTCTACGGTAGCGAACGGTGAAAGTTTCAATGGGGCGGCCGCAGAGCCAACTGCTGTAGTAGAGTCCGTCTCCGTCATAGTACCAACGATGGAGGGGCGAGGGAGGTGGGGGTGGAAGGCAGTGGGAGCGAGTCGACTTCCAGGGTCACCAATGTGACGGCGCCGAGTAAGGTTGTGAACTCAAAGGCAGGTTGGAAACGACTGAGTTATATTATTGTAGAACACTCTCCTTATATACAAAACCTCAAGGCAACAGGACATAACAAGTTCACAAGACAGACAATATTACAGAGGAAAAACCAGACATGAATTTTCATGTTCGTTTTAGTGCGAGGGAAGAGCGAAGATACAAGCATAATATATACAAAAGGAATTATGTACAATTGTGTGAAACACGGTAGGTACAGAACTGTCCAAGCATTCGAAGTTGACACAATGTACTGTACTGATGAGTCCTTTTCCTCCTTCACTGCCAAGTCTGTCAAAGTCAGTGAAAAAATATTCATATAAATTCTATAGATGTATTTACAAAAAGGGGAAGAGTATATTGAAAGTATTTTAAAAAAAACTGACTATATAAGAATTTATAATACAGAGTGCAGCTTCTTTGGTACATCAGTAGTAATTTTACTTGAAGTTGTAGGAAGGATTTTTCCAAAAATCTTAAACTAGGGAGGCTCGCATTATACAAATCAGGATTTGGAAGGCGAGGTAATTTTGCCACAGCTTGGACTATTCGCTGGTTTCAAGTAACTTTGCCGCAGACGAACTATGCACTAGTGTTGACCAATGGAGTGTCCCCTGCCCTATGCATATACCACTTGCAGTTGTTGCATTTTAGAGGTGTATATAAGGACAATGGTTCAGGAATGAGTGGAGGCAACTTTCTATTGGACTGTTGTATCATTTGAAAATATGTCCATCTTGTGTTTGGGAACAGATCAAAACTCAGCGTCGTTTTCTGAAAAGTATTTCCATCGTCCCTCTTCTCTATATCCATCGAAGAAATGTCCTCCTATTCGTAAAAAGAAAAAAAAAAAAAGTTTGTCATCTTCTGAAAAGATGCTAGCCTCATCCCCAAAATTGTAACCGAGGTTCTTTCCTGTCATGGCCTGTCTACAGTATGCTGATGGAAGGCTCTTATGACATGGGTCTTCTGCAGATGCAGAGGACAAAGATCCCTGGGTGGCTGCTGCAGGAAAGGAACTGGAGCTATCATGACAGGAGACATCATTCAAGGTCACCTTCATTATCTCCTCCCTCGTCATCTGCTTTCCTTGATCGTATTATGGCATTATTAAATACAAATGGCACAAGCAAGAAATTATCATGAAATACGAGGGCAACGACAGGAGAGTTTTAACAGTATACAAGGTCACACTGAAGAAACATCTAGGTCATGGTAGGCCAATTCAAAGACACTACTGACCCGACGTGCTCACTGCCGCATTTTATACAGAGGCGATGGTGTGTAGGTGTATTTCCAATCGTAATTTGTGCTCACACACTTTGAACCACCTCTCACACTGAATAAAGGGCGGGGCAATGCATTACGGGACTTTCAATTATCGTAATGGCATTAGGATTTATGAAATCATCACTGCATAAGTTCTGCTTAGTATGCCATGACATGACAACAATTGCCAGTTTGCGTAGGTCGTGAAGCGTAAGCTTCCACTTACAATAACATTTGCGGATACTAGCTGTATGTTGTAAAATTTTTTGAATTCCTTACGTTTAACATTATTGATGACAATTTGATTGTTGTTAATGCAAGGTGATGTTATAAATAGCAAGTTTTTTTAACCAATGATGCCTTAAATCCCGGCTGTGTAAACTTAGCGTAATATATACTACTCACATGCATAGTCCTCAAAAGGCAAGTTCTATTACATCTGAACTGATACTTTACTATTTCATGGACTTTATATAGCTAGTTTCTAGAAATCTATCTTTCTCTTCTGACTTTTTTGATAACCAAAATAGTTCTTTGTTAATATCAAAGGATCTGTCTTGGACATGAATGTTGCCATATTGTGTAACTCTTAATTGTCAGAAATTGAAATATTTTCTTTGTTTCATGATACTTTCTTTAAGTGAGGTGCTTCAGCTAAAATAAAGAACTGTTTACGTAAACCCCTTCCTGTTTAAGAAATTCATGACAAATGCACGCTGTGCTATGTCAGTAAAGTAATTAATATATTCAGTCAGTTTTAATATCTTTGATGACATGCGTGTTAAATATTGTAAAAAAAAAAAAAAAAAAAAAAAAAAAAATTCGTTTCTCTGTTATAATCATATTGATATTTATACTAATCTTCATTTATTGAGAAAGTTACTGATGAAAAGAGAAGTCAAACAAAGGCATGTGACAAAGAATATTAGAATATATATAATCTTCAGACTTTCCTTTTAAGATTCTACGGAAGAGGATTCGCAACTAAAGTCGAAGTAATGCAAAAGAAAGAGGGAACTCTCTTTGACTCGACAACATTTTCGTTATTTGCAAAGCTTCGGGACAGCATCTTTTCTTCCCTCTCGAATTTCTTTCTTTTTCCCAACATCCTTTTGGTTCTTTCCGAACAGCATCACTTTTCGTGTATTGTAAGAAAAATTTGTTTTATCTTCTTCATGGAGGACATGATGATCTAGATATCATAGACGTAAATTATTAATCAAAATGTTGAAATCAAAAACAAATATACTCATGTTAATGAGTATATAATTATGACCTATTGGAAACGTCCCTGAATGGTAACCTGCTGGACTAGGGTTCAAGCCCCGCTAAAGGTGAATCCTCAGCAGCCAATGCCTGGCCCTCCTTGGTCCCAGCTTGGGTAGAGAAGGTTTTTGGGCAAAAATCATAGGAATATAAGGACAGTCTTCAGGACATTGTCCAGCTAGAAAGTTCATTGTCTCTGTCCTTTGCCTCTGCCATTCATAAACGCCCTTCAAACTTTAAAACATTTAGAATCAAAGTTTTATCTACATTTCATAAGTGCTATCGGTAAGCAGAAATATCATCGTACCTGATACGCGTAATCAGGGAAAGTCCTTTCCTCGTCCTTCCGAAAACCTTGGAAGCTCTTATTATAGTATTTAGTGGTCATCTGATACACTTTTAGCATGCCCCTCTTAATTTCTTGATATTCCTTTGTCTGGTCCCGAGACAAGGCAAGATATACATTGCGTCCCTTTCCAATAAAGACACTGCAATAACCAAGGCAATTTATCTTCTGGCTATTCCATCGTTGCCACGACCGTTTCAAAATAACACAAGAATTAATTGGGAGCTTCTTCTGTGAACTTTATGATCAACCTCTGTTCATTCGCCCCATTGAACACAGGAACATGCATAGCAGGGATTACACCTGTCTGAGTTGGCGACAGCCTTGCATGAGCATTCAACAGTTACAATTCGCTTGCATGTCTTGCAATTTCTCTTGCTTCTTCTCTCTCTCTTTCTTCCCCTCTAGCAATTTCTCTTACCTCTTCTTCTCCCTTTCTTCCATTTCCCTTCCATGTCTTGCAATTTCTCCTTCCTCTTCTCTCTCCATTTCTTCCATTTCCCTTGTATGTCTTGCAATTTCTCCTTCCTCTTCTCTCTCCATTTCTTCCATTTCCCTTGCATGTCTTGCAATTTCTCTTGGCTGGTGCTGCAATATCTCCCTCAGGAAACTTTCCTTAGTTTATCAACTCTACTGAGGCTGGACTCTTGATTTGGAATTTAATCATTCCACTAGTTGCATGGCCACCTCCATGCCATTAAAATAGCAAGCCATTGAAC
>NC_090748.1:22477051-22497051 GCF_036898095.1 Palaemon carinicauda | reverse complement strand
GGTGGCAAAAATTAGAGAATAAAATAATTTAATAAATTCATAATAAAAGACCAATCTCTTTTTAACTATAAAGGCTTTCTCAATATGCCGAATTGCTCCATAATTATGGGAGAAAAATCATTAAAAGTATTTCTCGAAATGATTTCTTAGTCTAATATGACATTTAATCACCTACATGAACTAAAGTATATTATTATTATTATTATTATTATTATTATTATTATTATTATTATTATTATTATTATTATTATTATTATTATTATTATTATTATTATTATTAGCTAAGCTATATCCCCAGTTAAAAAAAAACAAGATATCATAAGAATTAACAATAAAAATTAGATATTTTACGAATAATATAACAAGAGTAGATTAGATCTTTCATATAAAAACTATGAAAACTTGAAAAAAAACAAAAAACGTGCCCAAGTGTACCCTCACCCAAGACAATTCTAATCCAAGACATTGTAAGGCCATAATACAGAATCAATTGCACTACTCAGGACTAGAGAACCATGGTTTGATTTTGGAGTGCCCTTCTCTTAGAAGAGCTGCTTACCATAAGTAAAGTGTCTATTCTAACCTTACCAAGAGGAATGTAGCCACTGAAAAATTACATTGCAGTAGTTAAAACCTTGAGCATAGATGATTTGTCTGGTAATCTATCACAGTGTTGTCAGGTGTATGGCAGGTGTGGAAAGAATAGGACAGCTTATTCGGCGTTTGTGTAGTTAAAGACAAAATGAGCATTACTAGGGAGGGGAATCAATTATAGTTCTGCCTGGCAAGTCAAAGGTCCCAATAACTCTTTAACGGTAGTATTTCAGCGGGTAGCTGGTGCCCTGGCCACTTTACTGCCTAAAAAAGGAAATATATAATTGAAAAGATCTGTAATGTGAGGATACAAACTTGGCCATCATACTTTGAGATATGTCAAGTTTCAATTTCCTCATTCCATATTTTGTTATACACAAAATAACTTTGCTAAATCTATGTTATGGTAAACTGCAACCAGGGGTCCAAACTCAGAAGATTGGATCGATACATATAGAACAGTATTGCCTGTATTAAAAATAACTTTATTTTCAAGACTAGAGAGAACGCTCCACATATATTGTATAGTATAATAAGTAATAGGCCTAGAACGCTACCATAAAGAACAAATATTATATTCATATTGTCTCTAAGGTATCAATCAACAACTATGTGACTCTATATCATATACCAGTTAACAATTCATTGATAATACTATAAGCAATTATCCTCCAAATCGTAGCCTACATTTTTCGCATTGAAAGTAAGAGCATCATTATTAGCAAAGTAAAAAATAGCATTGAAGTAAAGGCTAATGGATTTCTAGCAGTTTATTTATTTATCATGTCATGGACATCCTAATAATCTTCTAATTATGATCAATCATCAGTTAAGAGTTATAATGTTTTTCTTTTGATGGCAGCAGGTATAATATATTCAAGACATGAGGTTTTAAGAATTCATTCAAAGATAAAATTCTGTTCTGGTTATCCCCAAACCTTAAGATAATTTATTTTAAGTTTTTTTTTAATATAAAACTTTTGAGTATTTTGGTTAACTGATGGCTGTCGGTAATATCCACCAATCGTGAAAGCCATAGAATTTAATAAGGTCCACTGAATATATAGATTTTATAATTGGAAATTTTCTTACTCCCGAAAATAATGAAATCATTATTTATTTGATGGATATGGACAGAGGATCTAATAAACTATAAAGGGGGCACATGATAATATTATTATTATTATTATTATTATTATTATTATTAAATGCTAAGCTACAACCCTAGCTGGAAAACCAGGATGCTATAGGCCCAGGGGCCCCAACAGGGAAAGTAGCCCAGTGAGGAAAGGAAACAAGGAAAAATAAAATATCTTAAGAACAGTGACAACATTGAAATAAATATCTCCTATATAAACTATAAAAACTTTAACAGAACAAAAGGAAGAGAAATTAGATAGAATAGTGTGCCCGAGTGCACCCTCAAGCAAGAGAACTCTAACCCAAGACAGTGGAAGACCATGGTACAGAGGCTATGGCACTGCCCAAGACTAGAGAACAATGGTTTGATTTTGGAGTGTCCTTCTCCTAGAAGAGCTGCTTACCATAGCTAAAGAGTCTCTTCTACCCTTACCAAGAGGAAAGTAGCCAATGAACAATTACAGTGCAGTAGTTAACCCCTTGGGTGAAGAAGAATTGTTTAGTAATCTCAGTGTTGTCAAGTGTATGAGGACAGAGGAGAATCTATAAAGAATACGCCAGACTATTCGGTGTCTGTATAGGCAAAGGAAAAGAACCGTAACCAGAAAGAAGGATACAATGTAGTACTGTCTGGCCAGTCAAAGGACCCCATAATCTCTAGCGGTAGTATCTCAAGCACAGTAAGTAGGCCTACCAAAGCCATACAAAATTGAAGTGGAGATGGTTCCAATTATTTCGTAGGAAATTATATGTTTACCCGGTGTTTATGAAAGGTACACTTTAGCTCTTCTTCTCATCAAATGGTCAATTCCTTTTTTATATATTTCTGGATTTTTTGTATCGTACGTAAGTCACGAAGTTATTTTGTTCTAGCATTTTACAATAGAAACATCCATCCATAGTATTTCAATATTCTCAACATTCCGTGTTTGTTTTCTATTTTTTATGTATAAACAATTTTCAGAGAAAATTTATATGAATGTTACTTTAATCATCTTTACTGCTGTTATATTCAGTAATATACAGTATATCGACTTTCAATTCTCGTTTTTCATCTCTCATTTTACTTCCCAATTCCACACTCTCTATTCATATAATTTATTTTTATTGTTTAAAAAAACCTTTATGATTATTGCCTGTAACTGACATGCTGTACATTATTGACTTGCTGTACCGTCCAAACATAGGAGCTTAACACGAAGTAATATAAAAATATTTTTTGGGCTCAAGCCATGTCGTCCTGGTGGAAGTTCCTATAGGGTAGCTTCCTAGGGTATATTACAACTACGGCGATATTCCCAGAGAATTTACCTTAAGGTACCAGAATTCTAACTCCTGGAGCGACGATCCCTCATGAAAGGGATATCGCGACATATCAGAGGACGTATTCTTGACACGCCACATGGCAATCTGCATCCTGGACAGAGATTTCGTCTCGTAGGAGGGATTGGCAAGAAACGAATTCGGGAAAGAAAAAGGGGAGCCGCTCCCAAGGCTTCCCTATCCTCCGATTCGTATGCGTGCCTGGCGCCAATCCTGGCGCCATCTGTATTCCTTTTTGCGTAGCTTAACGACTCGGTGTTTTTTCCTGTGTTTCTCGCAAATCTTGGATTCATTCTACTTTTTCATGGCTTCTCCGTCTTCGTTGGCCTCTGATAAGTTGAGTATAATGTCTTTGATGTATAATGTAGGCTCTTGGTAAAATTTTTAGTGATTAATAGGATTAATCTTTGATACAAGAGCCGTAGCCTACCAGAGGCGTCCTGGACGCTGTCGCTCGCTAGGTATAAATTTAGTTAGTCAGTGCGACATTCCTGGTTGTTTTGCTTTAATAAATTTTAGCTATTTAGCATTACATAGGATTTCCTTTCGTGCTTAGTATTATTTGGCGAAGTATTCGCCATTCTGGCCTACGCTAGGCCATGTAGCCTAGTCGTTTGGTCCTAGTACTTCATGCATGATTTTGGTTTTTCCGAGTGTAATTAAAATTTTATTGAAGCTTTAGGCTATATTTTATACATTTAAGACTGTGTGGAATATTTCCAAGATAGTATACGAGTGAGTTTCGGTGATTTAGGTAATCGATTCTCTTGGTGCCTAGGCTAGTTGCTTATGGAGCCTTAGTATACTTTATCATACTCCCCGGTTGCTTTCTTTTCTTCGGAGAAGGTATGCAATCCCTTTCCCTCTGTTTAAGCCTTGGGCTTATCCCTAAGTGGTTTTTTCCGAATTTATTTTCGATAAAACTATACTGGGGTGTTACTGTACCTTCCTGTTCCTGTAGTATGGTTCAAGAGGGACAGAACAACAGAGTTTTTTAGTCTGAGTCTGTGTTGTCTGGCTTGGGGCTGAGTCCCCCTCGCCGACCTGACACAGACAAAGGGAGCTTAGCTCCCTTAGGTCACTACCGAAGGTTTCTGTGGATATGATTCCTTCTTTTGTGATCTACCAGACTAGTCCTTGTTGCTGTTCTCGGGGGAAGATAAGTTTCTTTCCCTGGGAGTAGCAACACCTTCCTTGCTTTGGTGCTCTGGGAGCTGGCAAGTATTGCTGGCCTTCCCCCTTAGATCTCCCTTAGGCTAAAATAAGTTTCTTGGCTGCGGGTGATCTGTCACTAAAGCAAGGTTGATAGGACCCTCTTGTCCCTTCCCCCTCTTTCTCCGTAATGGCCTAGCCATTACTGTACTGTACGTCGTTCTCATCTGGACCTAGTATAGGTTAGGATGTGGAATTGACTCAGCCCCTTGCCGGCCGGCAGAGCGGCCGGCCGGCAAGGGTCTTATGTTTTTGAGTGCTGCCCGGACCTCTCTTGGTCCCTCATCCATGCCTGCCTGTAGAGCCAGACGGCATTTGTCAGGAAGCCTGAATTAGTTTCTCCCCTTCCTTATATACACTCTTTCGGTTGCCGGGCTTGGAGGTTGTGTACACTCTTATCCCGGCATCCATTCTATTTTTCTTCTAGTGCTGTACCCGACCCGGCTGCCGGCCTATGAGGCCGGCAGCCGGGCAGGTGTAGTCCTCTGGTTCTTTTGCTGCCGGCTGGCATCGGTCTTGTACCTTTGCCGGCCGGCTTAGGTCAGCCCTTGTGTGCCGGTCCCCAAGAGTGTGGCCGGCAGCTGGGTACTACCTTGTGTAGTTGCTGGCCGGCAGCCATTGCCGGCCAACATTGGCTGTTACCGGCCGGCAGTTGCTGCCGACCGGCACATGCATTTGAACCAGAGTGCTGCCGCCTTATAGCTGTTAAGTAGTATACTTTAAAGCTAGTTATGGTGTGTGCCGGCCGGCAAAAGCCGTCCGGCACGCATCCCCCTATACTGTACTAGTATTCTTCTGTATAACATATACAGTAAGAAGAAAACTATGGTAAGGGTTATGGTACAGCACTGTGTCTTCTAACACTATTGTGTTTTCTCGCACATCCCTTTGCTGTTGCCCTACAGATAGGAAAGTGAGTTCTTTCCTGTCTATTATCCAGGATTTTAAAATCATTGCTTAGGTGTGAGCTCCACCTGTTTCCTCTGGAAACCTTGTATTGGTTACTCTAGAAGAGATTAACCATTGGATTTTATTATCTGGAAGGCTGCAACAATGGGTTGTGAGGGAAACACAAGTGTGTGTCTTTCCTTTCTGAATTGTTATGCTATACTATGCATATCCAGTGATACATAGTTCACTTGATACTCATGGAAATTTCTTCTCTTTACAGAAGGACACTCCGAAGTGGGGAAGTGCTTTCTGCAACGTCCGCAGCAAGAACCTCTGCGGACATGAGTTTTGTAGGAGACACGCAGCATACGCTGTCTCCAAGGATGATCTCCGGTATTGGGACCCTCAGGTATGTACTGTGTGCACTAACCTGATTACTGAGACCTTTAATTCCCCTAGGACAGAGGAATCAAGGGATATAGCTAGGAAGAAGCTTCGTACCTGGGTAAGGGGCTTCCATAAGAACACTTCTGGCCCTTATCTTCCAAGTGAGAAGATGAGGGCATATCTTTTCCCTAAGGCATCAGCTGATGCAGTGATTCCCCAGCCTCAAGAGGAGATCCCCTAAGTTCAGATCCAGGTGGATGCTGAAGTCGCGGTCGCGATGCAAGACATCCAGTTAGATGACAGGATGTCTGATGTGGACGGGTGTCGGGAGGAAGACCTCCTGGCAGAAGCCCAGGATGAAGTTCAAACCCCAGACGTTGTAAAGGTAGACGTCGACGAGGTGTCGGCTACTCCGGCTCAGATTCCGGAGCCTATTCCCTCTACATCGGCCGGTTTCCCAGTAGAGCTGGGACAGGCCCTCTCTTCTATTGTTGGAATGATCCAACAAATGCAGAAGGAGAATCAGGAGAAGGCGGCTGCATTGGAACTGCGAATGCAGTGCCTTGCAGAATCACATGGGCCCCAGAAAAAGCTCAATGTGAAAGACCTTCCCTTGTGCTCAGATGCTAACCCATGGAGGTATGCTGAGCACATGCCGATGACGACTGGAAAGATCGTCATCTCGGATAAGCTGGGCTCAGTTCCCCTGGAGGAGGTGGAATTCTGGCCCAGCAAGGCATCATATCCGGACTGTTATGTCCGGCTGAGGAAGGAACCAGCTTCAAAGGAGGAGACAGAGCCGAATTAGGTCATAGTGATGGACCATGCTAAGGCTCAAGCTATACTTTCATCCTCGATGAAAGAGAGGGGCTTCTCTAACTCAAAGGTAGCCGCATTGAATAGGAAGCTCCCTTCCTTTGTGTCCTCGCCTACTAGAGCCTTCCCCTTTTTACAGAAAGGGTTTCTGGCTGTACTAAAAGCAGTCAAGGCCGGCAAGTCTTGCCCCTCCCTAGAGGAGTGTAAACCCTTGTCGCTGGCCCTGCCTATGGACCACAAAGACTGGAAGGACGTCCATCTTACGTTCTCAGTTGGAAAGTTGGAGGCTCATATTGCCGGACGTCAGTTCGGCAAGGACCTCCCTAAGCTGTCTGACTTTCTTTTGCGAAGAGAGTTCGATACAAAAGAAAGACTAACTGCCTCAATGTCTCTTCAGACTACTCTCGAGACGATGGCAAGTGACCCCAAGATCCATGAAATGTTCATGGTAGTGGCCAAGTCTCATCTGGCCACAGTGACGAAGGACCTTTATGGCTTCGTCAAGGCAAGGAGAGCTTGTAGGGAATTCGTGTTTACCTCGGCTACGGTGAGGCACGAGCCAAAGAAACTAATCTCCTCCAACATTTGGGGAAAAGACCTTTTCCCTACCGACTTGGTCAAAGAAGTTGTTGATAAGGCCGCCTTGGAGAATAGAAACCTTCTCCAGAAGTGGGGCCTGGCTATCAAAAGAAAGTCTTCCCCGGATGAGGGTCCTCAACCAAAGAGGAAGACAATGAGGACTAGGCTACCGTCTCGGCCAGCCAAGCCTCTTAGACAGCAACAGCAACTGCAATTGCCATTGCCCCCAGTGCCCCAGATCGTGGCACAAACCCCGACCACTTTTCAGTGGGTACCCCAGGCCGTGTCGACACAGTCCACGGCATTCACCCCAGCGTTCGAAGGGCAGTCTACTTCCTTTCGAGCAAAGCCTAGAGGAGCAGCCAGAGGCTCGTCTAGACGCCCCTCAAGGGGAAGGGGATTCAGGGGTGGTCGTGGTCAGTAAGGCAAGACCTCAGGACGGCAGTCCAAGTGAGGTGATACCGGTAGGAGGGAGACTTCTGAAATTTCGGGATCGGTGGACCTTCGATCCCTGGGCCCACAGCCTACTCAAGAATGGACTGGGCGGTAGCTGGTACAGCACTCCACCCCCGTGCCTTCGGTTTTTCCAACACTCCACCCCCGTTATGGAGGAGTACGTTCAAGAACTGTTGGAGAAAAAAGGTGATCCGAAGGGTGAAGCCCATCAATTTCTAAGGGAGGCTGTTTTGTGTTCCCAAGAAAGACTCGGAAAAGCTCAGAGTCATTCTGGACTTGTCGCCACTCAACAAGTTCATAGTGAATTGCAAATTCAAAATGCTAACACTGCAACACAAAAGGACCTTACTGCCCAAGAGGGCATATTCCGTCTCTATAGACTTGTCAGACGCCTATTGGCACATTCAATTAGCCATCGACTCTCCCCCTACCTAGGGTTCAGGCTACAACGAAGACTATACGCCTTCGGAGCCATGCCATTCGGGCTAAACATAGCCCCAAGGATTTTTACGAAGCTTACGAGCGTAGCTCTCAAACAATTACGCCTAAAGGGAATTCAGGTAGTAGCCTACCTGGACGACTGGTTGGTGTGGGCAGCATCCGAGACAGAATGCTTGCAAGCTTCCAGTCAAGTGATCCAGTTCCTAGGGTACCTAGGCTTCAAGATCAACAGAAAAAGTCTCGACTTTCTCCATCTCAAAAGTTCCAGTGGCTGGGAATCCACTGGGACCTTTTGTCACACCGTTTCTCCATCCCGGCGAAGAAAAGGAAGGAGATAGCGGGTTCTGTCAAGAGACTTCTAGATTCCGAAAGGATATCAAGACGCGAGCAGGAGAGAGTACTGCGCTCTCTCCAGTTTGCTTCGGTGACAGACCCAGTGCTAAGAGCACAGCTAAAGGATGCAATCGGAGTTTGGAGAAGTTATGCATCAAACGCGCGAAGAGATCTGAGAAGACCAGCCGCTTCGGCTAAGTACTCTTCTCAGGCCTTGGTCCCAAGCCAGACATCTAAAGAAGTCGGTTCTTCTTCAGCCACCTCCCCCGTCAGTGACGATTCACTCAGACGCCTCGAAGGAGGGATGGGGAGGTCACCCTCATCGGGAAAAAAGTCCAGGGGACTTGGTCCAAGCTATTCAAGACCTTTCACATAAAACTTTCTAGAAGCTAGGGCAGTGCTCCTTACCTTAAAGAAAGTCTCCCCGCGTCACTCGATCTACATAAGGTTGGTGATAGACAGCGAGGTAGTTGTGAGATACTTGAATCGACAAGGATCGAGGTCACCACCTCTCAACCAGGTGATGTTGGCCATCTTCCGATTGGCGGAAAAGAAGAAGTGGTACCTGTCGGCAGTTCACCTTCAAGGAGTCCGCAATGTGACAGCGGACGCTCTATCCAGGTTCACACCGATAGAGTCGGAATGGTCCTTAGACGCAGGATCATTCTCCTTCATTCTGAATCAGTCCCAGAACTGCAGATAGACCTCTTTGCCACGAAAGACAACAAGAAGTTGCCCCTGTACGTGCCCCGTACGAGGACCCCTGAGCGGAAGCAGTGGACGCGATGTCCCTCGACTGGAACAGATGGTCCAAGATTTATCTGTTCCCTCCTCAAAACTTTCTGTTGAGGGTCCTCAACAAACTAAGATCCTTCAAGGGGTAGCGGCAATAGTGGCCCACAAGTGGCCGAACAGCGTGTGGTTCCTCCTGGCATTGGAACTGTAGCTGAAGTTTGTACCACTACCAGATCCAGTTCTGACCCAGCGAGTCCAGAAGTCAACTGTCTGCGCTTCATTACAGAAAACCCGGACCCTGCAGCTCATGATTTTCTCTCCCTAGCGGTGAGAAAGCGTTTCGGGATTTCGAAAGCCAGCATAGACTTCCTTGAGGAATATAAGTGCAAATCTACTAGAAGGCAATATGAGTCATCTTGGAGAAAATGGGTGGCCTTTTGTCAAGGCGAAGAATCCGCAGGAGATCTTGACAGACTTCTGCTTATCTTTCTTCTCCACCTCCATGGTCAAGGATTGGCAGCTAACACGATTTCAGCGTGTAAGTCTGCTTTGACAAGACCCATTCTATATGCCTTCCAGGTCGACCTAGGTAACGAGATCTTTAATAAAGTCCCGAAAGCCTGTGCTAGGCTCAGACCTTCAGCACCTCCAAAGCCCATTTCATGGTCTTTAGACAAGTTCTTCATTTCGCTTCTCTATTAAGCAATGAAGAGTGTGCGTTAAAGGATTTGACACAAAAAGTTATTTTCCTATTTTTGCACTCGCGTCCGGGGCCAGGGTTAGTGAGATTGTAGCCTCTCGAGAGAGGCAGGTCGTGTTCAGTTCCTGGATGGGGGAGAACTGAACCTGTTTCCGGATCCTACGTTTCTCGCCAAGAATGAGTTACCCACCAACAGGTGGGGTCCCTGGAGAATCTGCCCTCTGAAAGAAGATGCATCTCTATGTCCAGTAGAATGCCTAAAGGTCTATCTTCATAGAACTTCAGACTTCAAGGGTGGTCAACTATTCAGGGGAGAAACATCAGGCTCAAATTTATCTCTGAATCAACTCAGAGCGAAAATCACATATTTTATTCGCAGAGTGGATCCTGACAATACACCCGCAGGTCACGATCCTAGGAAAGTTGCCTCATCCTTAAATTTCTTTAATTGTATGGATTTTGAACATCTCCGTTCATACACTGGCTGGAAGTCTTCCAGAGTGTTCTTTCGCCACTATGCGAAGCAAGTAGAGGAACTAAAAGATATCTGTGGTAGCAGTGGGTCGCGGTGTTAACCCTACTGTTTAACTCTGCGAGGAACAGTGGTCTTAATTGGGACGATTAATTCCAGGGTGAGTGTGTAGTTACATACTGTACTACAAACTAAGTGAGGGCACTGAGTTGCCCATGCAGACTGTTCCATTTCCGAAGGTGAACCTAGCATAAGTGCAGACATGTGTGCCGAGCGTTTCTAACGCTAATGTCATTGATTTGTAATACAGGCTTTTATGACTTTGATACCTCGGTATCTTAAAAGTGGCATTTAATGTTTTTTCTTTCAGGCAAACAAGCTCTGTTTACTATCATACTTATGCTTAAAGTTTTGGGTTATCCTCTTCTTATGTATATATATATATATAATTGTGGTTAACCTGTCTATTTATTGCCTGTCAATAATCTGGTTCTTGAGAACCTTGCGTCTCCTTCACCTGTGTCAATTTATTGGTATAATTGAGCATTCATTCTATGTACCTTATCTGGGATAATTCTAATAGAATTGTTCCTTTATGCAAGCTATGTTGCATTGGTTTTCCTCCTATGCGGATATAAAACCTTTGTCCAATACAAGTATTGTGCGGAGAACTGGTCGATATTTCATATTGACGCAGTGGTTCTTTACAAACTATGCTTCACTTAATATAGGGCGAGACCACTATATTAGCTTGCCTGGTATTCATACATAGGTATATGTACTCTTCGAGACTTTTCCAGAGTCTAGTAGGACTCTTCCCTGTAGGGGGCAGGAAGCTCTAACATGGTTTATAGTTAATTGAAAAGATGTATAACGGTAACATCTTAGGTCTCTAGGTCTAGTCGACCAGGAAAAATTACACCCGGGGAGTACGGCACGTTCTGAGAATCCACAGATACAGTAATCCTCTGGTACACTTCCATCAGGACGACATGGCTTGAGCCCAAAAAACGGATTTTAAGCGAAGCGAAAAATCTATTTTTGGGTGAGATGGCCATGTCGTCCTGATGGACCCGCCCTTGCCTTTCTAAGAAAGGGCTGTAGGACCCCTCCCTACATACAGTATCTGTAGCACCTCATGTACGCTACAAGGAATACAGATGGCGCCAGGATTGGCGCCAGGCACGCATACGAATCGGAGGATAGGGAAGCCTTGGGAGCGGCTCCCCTTTTTCTTTCCCGAATTCGTTTCTTGCCAATCCCTCCTACGAGACGAAATCTCTGTCCAGGATGCAGATTGCCATGTGGCGTGTCAAGAATACGTCCTCTGATATGTCGCGATATCCCTTTCACGAGGGATACTCGCTCCAGGAGTTAGAATTCTGGTACCTTAAGATAAATTCTCTGGGAATATCGCCGTAGTTGTAATATACCCTAGGAAGCTACCCTATAGGAACTTCCATCAGGACGACTTGGCCATCTCACCCAAAAATAGATTTTTCGCTTCGCTCAAAATCCGTTTTTTACATAAATGAAAGCATAATACGCATCAAAATTCATAACATGAAAGAGTCTAGTTTACACATTATAAAAAAAAGGATACACCTTCCCGTTTCCAGTATTACCATATAGTGATAAACTGAAAGTATAGCATGGAAATTGAAGCTCAATCAAATAATACTACTAATAAAATTCAATGTTATTTATTCACTCCTTTTTTTCCAGCCAATAAACAGACATTACTAATTTATTTCTTTATACGTCGATATCACACTATTTGACATCAATCATGCATGAGAGCTAGCATAATCATTAAATAATCAACTTCACACCAATCTATGTACCGACACAAGCTCATAAGTACACATGGAGAAGGAGAGAGAGAATATATATATATATATATATATATATATATATATAGATATATATATATATATATATATATATATATATATATATATACATATATATGCATATATATATATATATATATATATATATATATATATATATATATATATATATATATATATATATAGATAGATAGATAGATATTCATATATATATATACATATATATATATATATATATATATATATATATATATATATATATATATATATATATATATATATATATATATATATATAGATAGATAGATAGATAGATATTCATATATATATATATATATATATATATATATATATATATATATATATATATATATATATGTGTGTGTGTGTGTGTGTGTGTGTGTTTATGTGTGTATATATCTATATGTATAGATATATATATACATATATATATACATATATATATATATATATATATATATATATATATATATGTATATATATATATATATATATATACATATATATATATATATATATATATATATATATATATATATATATATTTGAATATATATATGTATACTTTTATACATATATATATATATATATATATATATATATATATATATATATATATATATATATATAAATATATATATATAAATATATATATATATATATGTAAATATATACATATATATATATATATATATATATATATATATATATATATATATATATATATATATTGTGGAAGATTGATCATTGTTTTATTTTTATTTATTCATGTTGTTTGTCAAAACGAGAGAGAGAGAGAGAGAGAGAGAGAGAGAGAGAGAGAGAGAGAGAGAGAGAGAGAGAGAGAGAGAGAGAGAGAGAGAGAGAGAGAGAAAGTGTGTGTGTGTGTGTTTGTGTCAGCGAGCGAGAGGTAGTTAGTGTATCGATTGTTTGTTGTGAGAAAGACTGTTGGTAACAATGAGATTGTTTGTTTATGTTTTTAGCTAGGTTAGGACAGTGCTGAATGTCTTGGGTGAATGTTCTTCTTGATTTGACTGCAGCTAGAAGTAGTTTTATGGTTTGAGTGCTGGATAACTATTTTATATTATTTTTCGACCAGCGTGGAAGTGTTTTGTTTATTTTGACAGTAAGTACACTTTATTTATCTTTGCTATGAGTGATTCTGAATAATAGAAACAGATTATTATTTATCTTTTAATACAGTATTCTAGCTTAGTAAGCTAGGAGTGCTCGTAAGTGGTTTTCTTTTTTATTTTACAGGCCGTAATTCCTCCTTTTAATTCCTTTTGGAGACTGCTTGGATGCAGATTTATGATTTTTGACCCTTCTATTATTAGGACTTTGAACTGACTGCTCTCTTGAATTTGGAAACAATCAGTAACGACTTTGACTGTTTGAGGAAATTTTCCCTGAATGATGATGATGATGATGATGATGATGATGATGACGATGACAACGCATGAACCACCAAGAGTCTGATTTCCTTAGATTGCTTCACTCGCCACTTAATAAAAGTGCTTTGGGTAGTGGGAAAGGCTACCGATTTGCCACCGAGCTGTGTCAGTGTGCCGTTAATTAAGACTGTTTGGCTCATTTGGACAAGTATCTGTCCTTATACATACATACATATATATATATATATATATATATATATATATATATATATATATATATATATATATATATATATATATATATATATATATATTTATATATATATATATATATATATATATATATATATATATATATATATATATACATATTAGTTGTGATCTATTTTAGTTTTAAGTTTTATTAGTGTTTATTTGATTGTGGAAGGATTTTTTTCATTTTCTTTTAAAGGAATATAGTATTAAGGTTATGGTTTGCTTTCATTTTCCCTCTGTCTAAGAGTACAGTTGATAACCTAGGGGTTAAATTTGTGTTGTGGGATAATTTGTCTAGTAGAGTGATCAATGGTGTTGGGGTTGTTCTTGTGACATCCCACCACATTATTTCGGTGCCTGACCAGGGACTGCCGAGGTGGGATTGATAGCTGGACTCTTGGACGAAGGACTAATAGGTTACAAAATTAGATTTAATACTGAAAAGATAGAAGAGCAGATTAAGTTACTAAGGGAAGAATTGCTGTTGATTAAGGAGTGTGAGGAGAAGTTGTCTATAGAGAAAGAGAAGTTATCCATAGAGAGAGAGAAGTTGTTGCGTGGGAATGCGAGGCTGAGTTGTAAGAATAAGAAAAACCAAAGGAAACTGAGGGAACTTCAGGGAACTGTGGAGAGAGTGGAAGAGGGTGTTGAGATGAGGATGCGTGAGAATGTGGGACGAATAAAGAAACGAATGGAAGCTATGATGGGGCAGGTATTGGGAATGATGAAATCTTTCATGGGTGAAGGAGCAGTTGGAGGAATGGTTTCTGCTTCGGGTAATGGGGTGATGGTGGAAGAGAAGGATAAGGTAAGTGATAATGGGGAAAGTAATGATAGTGCGTTTGAAGATAAAGGAATTAGGCATAGTAAGGATGAACAGAAATGTGGTAGGAAGAATGAGAAGAAAGGTAAGGGTAATGTGAAGAAGGAAAAGAAGAAACGTCAGGGTGAGAGTGAGGATGATCATGAATGTGTGAAAGTGGTATGTAAGAAAAAGGGTAAGAATGTATTGGTTAAGGATAGGAATTCAAGTGTTGAATTGGATTCATTATATTCGAATGAAGAAGAAGGACACATGAAGGGATTAGGCAGTGAAGAAAGAAGTGAGAATGAAGTTGAAGTTTGTAAGACAGTGGTTATGAGAGAAGTACCTAGGTGTGACAGGTTTAATGATCATAGCAGTAGGGATGTGTATGACTTTTTAAGGGAGTATGAAAGGTTCAGTCAGGCTAAGTATGGAGATATAGTAAGAGAGTTTGGGCTAGGGAGTTAGGAGAATATTTGACAGGGTATTTGTTGATGATATATGGTGTGGTAATGAGTGTAGGGGATGATGATTATGAAAGTGTTAAAAAAGTGAATAAATGAACAGGTAAAGCGTATGAAAGGGAGTGTTAGGTATAAGCGTAAGAATGGTTTTGATGAGGCACGGATGAATGTAGGAGAAGCGATATCAACGTATGTATGTAGGTTGGAAACGTTAGCTAGGAAGAAGTATGGGGATGAAGGTATAAATGAGAATAAGGAATTAATGAAGTTTTTGGCTACTGTACCTGAGAATGTTGCTGAGTTTATTCTTTTGAAACGTAAGGAGAAGATAAGGTGGACGAAAGAAAGGTTGACATGGGATGATATTTTAGAGATAGTTGAGGATTACGAGTTAGATAGGTGTATAAAATAAAGTAAACCTGTGAGTGTAAAAACTGGAATAGAGGAAAGTTTGCCAGAATTTGTTAGTTTTAGAGATGCTGTTATGAGAGGACCAATGGGAGTAGATGATAGTGTAGTAGATAGGAGTGTTAGGGCGAGTAATGTAAGAATACATATACGGACAAATGAAGGGTTTAGGCAAGGGAATCAGGTTTGGAGAGATAGGAGTGCTAGTGTGCAGCGAGGTAGGTGAGGTAGTTGTGGCCGTGAAGAGAAGTGTTATAGGTGTGGGAAAGTAGGGCATAAAAAGAATGAGTGTAGATGGGCTTTAGGAGCATGTTTCGGGTGTGGAGAGACAGGTCATTATATTAGTGATTGTAAGAAAGAGAAAGTGGTTAAGTTTTAGCGATGTGGTATGACTGGGCATATAGTGATTTGATGTTGGAGTAATCGTACGAATGTGATTTGCGGCAATTGTGGTAAGGATGGGCATTATGCGAGTATGTGTAGGGAACAGCGTGCGAAGTGTTATGAAAGTGGTGTAGATGGACATATAGCTAAGGTATGTAGGAAAAAGGGATTAAGTCAGCCAGGATGTTCGGGACACTAATTAATCAGAGGGTTTAGCGGGGTGAGTCCTCGTGTGTGAGGGGAGTGAATGTGATGCATGTTCATGAGGGTTTATTACATGAAGATGTGATGGGAGAAAAAGCGTATGATTGCATGAGTGTGAAATTGACTTGTAACGGCGTAGAGTTGGTTGTTTTGATCGATACTGGTTGTGGTGTTAATATAATGTTTAGGAATGCATATGATAAGGTAAAGTATGTTTGTGAATTTAGGGGGTGTAAAGGTGAAGTGAAAGGTATCGATAATTTAAGTATGAATGGGCAGGGAAAGTTATGTGAAAATGTTATGATTGGGGGCCTGATGATGGAAGATAATGATTTTTATGTGGTTGAGGGAGTAAATGACAAATATGATGTCTTGTTAGGTTAAAATTTCTTGAAAAATGTGGTATGATTGTACATCCAAGTGTAAATATGATAAAGATGAAAGTTAAGGGTATATTTTGTGGGGAAAATTTTATTTGAATGAAGATGGTAGTGTATATACGAAGGTGTGGAAAGGTGTGTCATTAATAGCGAAAGAAGGTGCTAAATTGTCAAGAGATCCGAGTGAGGTTGCCAGTGTAAAAGTTGCACGGCCGAATAGTCTGGGAATTGCCAATGGTGACAATTGTGAATGTGTAGTGGAAGGTTCAGAAGCAAGTAATTTAGTGAAAACAAGTGTGCATGTGTATGATTTAATTTTTAATTTGCAGGAGCCGAAGGTGTATGTTAGCTTGTTGCCAACTGTAAGGAGGAAGAAAATACTGCGTATACGTTAGGGTGATTACATTGGATGTATGTATACGTTGGTCAATGTAGAGGATGAAAAGTATGTCAAATTTAGACATATTATGACAAGTAAGATAAAGCAGGATGACGATTAGGATTGTGAAAGTTTGAAAGAAAGAATTAATGTAGATGAGAATATAAATGAGGGTGAAAGGGAACAATTGTATAGGATGTTACGGGATAGACGGAGAGTTTTGAGTCGTGACGACGAGGATTTGGGGGTGTCAAAGCTGCCTGAATTTTAGATAGTTCTTAGTAATGATACCCTATACATCTGCGTCCCCGACATTTTCCTCTGCCTATTGCCAGAGAAATAGAAGAGCATTGCCAGGAGTTATAGCAAATGGGTGTAATAGAAAGGAGTGAGAGTGCCTGGAATAGCCCTATTGTACCTGTAAGAAAGCCAGATGGAAGTATACGTACGTGTATTTATTATAGGAAGGTGAATGAAGTAACTGTTAAAAAACGTTTCCCGATGAATGTAGTGTCTGTGTGTATAATATGCATAGTATGAAAGTTTTTACAAAGTTAGATTTAGTTAGGGGCTATTACCAGAGGTCTCTGGCAGAGAGGATCAGGCCTATTACAGCATTTTCGAGTAGTTATTGTCACTATCAGATTAGAAGATTAAGTTTTGGCCTTGCTAATGCACCTGTTGCCTTCCAGAGGGCGATGAATGTTGTTTTGGCTGGGTTTGATCGACAAAAGGTGACTGTTTATATAGATGATATTTTGATTGCGAGTGAAACTGTTGAGGAACACATGCAGTTGCGTGAAGCAGTATTAGAACGTTTGATAGAAGTTGGTGTGAAAGTTAATCTTGAAAAGTGTACATGGTTGTCAGAGGAGGTTGAAATTCTTGGGCATATGATGAGAGAATTGGGTATAAGGAAGAGTGATAAGCTCGCGAGTAAGTGAGAGAATTTCCACATCCACGTATGTTGCTTGAGTTGGGAGGTTTTCTTGGGTTGATTGAATTTGGTCAGAAGTTTGTCAGAGATTGTTCGGGAATAGGGAAGCCTTTGAATGAGTGGACAGGTAAGAGAAATAGTACGAGACTGAAATGGGATGAGCGTATGATAGAAACATTTGAAAAGTTGAAAGAAAAGGCCGCGAGAGACGTCACTTTGGCCTTTCCCTACTATAGTGAGCATGCACATATGCTAGAGTTATATACGAATGCTAGTGGGATTAGTATGGGTGGTTGCTTGGTTCAAATGCAAAGAACAAATGGAGATGAACAGTTGAGAGTGATACCGTATGTAAGTAAAGCATTTAATAAGGCTGAGCGGAAGTATTCCACGATTTAAAGAAAGTTGGCTGAGATAAGGTTTTGCATGAAAGATTTAAAGGTATTTTCTTTATGGTGTGAAATTTGTGCATACTGACCATCAACCTCTAGTGTCTGTGAATGCTAGGATTGCGAGGACAATAGAGGATTTAAATGAATTTGACTCTAAGCTAGAATAGTACCTGGGAGTAAGAACGTCATAGCAGATGCAATGTCAAGAATGCATGGTAAAATAGAAGATAGTTGCGATAATTATAGTAATTTTGAAAGATGGCCGGAAGATTTAGTGGTGGTATAATGTTTTGAAGGAGATGACATGATGTATAAATGTATTTTGAGTGGGTTGAATAAGGTAAAATTGATGGATTTGAATAGGAATATACCTGCTAGTGTAGATTAGCTTAGAACGAGTGTTAGGAATGACGTATTGAAGGAAATGGCATATAAGGAGGAGGATAGTGTGTTTTAGGGTGAATTGTTATAAATAGTATTGTTGGTAGTAAGTATGTTGTATGGTGTCACTGTTTATTTGTATTTTGGGTGGAATCGTCCGATGCAGTACCGAGCAAATAAGGAGACCAAATGGGAATATATGTTGAGGTTACAATATAATGAAAGATGTTGCAAGTTGTTGAGTGAGGAGGAGGATTGCCCGAGTGACTTGAATCTGAGTGGTATGAGAATGGAAGATAGCGAAGAACATAAGTGTGACAAGAATGGCCCTATTAATAAGAGAGTAAACATTTGTATGCATGGTGTAAAAGGAAGAATGATGACGTATGTTGGTATAAATTAGAATGAATATTGTAGTTTAATTGATACAGGCACGCAAGTGTCATTAGTGAATATGTCTGTTATCAAGGAAATAGAGCGGTACAATTGGGAAGTGAAAAGGCAATGTCGAGTGTGAGAATTCATGGGATACGTAAAGGAAGTTTGCTAGTTTGGGAAGAAGTACGTTTCAAAGTAAAACTCGGAAGTATGGAGGTGGAACATTATTTTATTGTAATGAGAGAGAATGAGATGCCTAGTTGTATTTTTATAAGAATTGACTTTTTAAGATTGCATGATCTATCAGTTGATATTGGTAGTGGTTTGATTTTGAAGAATGGATGTGAAGTAATTGTGATAGAAGATAATAGTGTATTTATGTCGAATTTTGTTGGCATGGTTGATATTACTAGGAGTGGGGATGATCTGTTGACTAAAGAGGAGGTGGAAGAAATACAAGATGAATGTGTGGATATTATAAGGTTACGTGAATGTATGTTGAATAGCATTGAGGTAGAAGAATGGCCGTCTGATTTAGAGGTGTATAAGAAATTTAGTAAGAGACTTATTGTGTGTAAGAATATTGTTCATTTTCTATATAAAGGAATGAATGAAGATATATATGTTCCTGTGTTTCTGATGCATGCAGTTGTAAGTATATGTATGTTAGTGCATGACAGATATGGGCATACGGGTAAGAATAAATTATGGGAATGCATGTGTGAGATATTGTTTACGCCTGGGTTTAGTCAGATATGTAAGGATGTAGCGACTACGTGTGAAGATTGTCAGATAGGGAAGTATCAGAGAGTGCATGCTAATGCGCCTGTTTTGAGATTGCATACAAAAGAGCCATTTGAAATGTTTATGATTGATTGCATTTTGTTGCCTACAACTGCGAGAAGACATGTGGGAATGATTGTTATGGTTGATCACATAAGTAAATTTACTTATGCAGTACCCATCAAGGATAAACGGAGTGAGACTGTTGCAAGAATGGTTATTCAAGTGATGTTGCCGTGGTGTGTGTGTGAGCCTGCAAGAATGTTAAGTGATAATGGCCCTGAGTTTGTTTGATGGGAGTTTGAGCAGATGTTAAGAGAATGGGGTATTGAACATGTGTATTTGACTCCTTATATGCCAAGGGCAAATTGGTTGGCTGGAAGGACTGTAATAACATTAATTGAAATTTTGCAAATGATGAGTACATGTGATAATGATACCTATAGTGTGTGTGGTTTTTTCCTTAGATGATGTAAAAGAAAGTATGACGAATGCGAGAATGA
>NC_090748.1:22449551-22469551 GCF_036898095.1 Palaemon carinicauda | reverse complement strand
ATCCATTCTATTTTTCTTCTAGTGCTGTACCTGTCCCACTTTGCCGGCCGGCTTATGTCAGTCCTTGTCTGCCGGTCACCAAGAGTGTGGCCGGCAGCTGGGTACTACCTTGTGTAGTTGCTGGCCGGCAGCCATTGCCGGCCAACACTGGCTGTTACCGGCCGGCAGTTGCTGCCGACCGGCACAGGCATTTGAACCAGAGTGCTGCCGCCCTATAGCTGTTAAGTAGTATACTTTAAAGCTAGTTGTGGTGTGTGCCAGCCGGCAAAGGCAGGCCGGCACCCATCCCCCTATACTGTACTAGTATTCTTCTGTATAGCATATACAGTAAGAAGAAAACTATAGTAAAGGTTTTGGTACAGCACTGTATCTTCTAACACTATTGTTTTTTCTTGCACATCCCTTTGCTGTTGCCCTACAGATAGGAAGCTGAGTTCTTCCCTGTCTATTATCCAGGATTTTAAAATCATTGCTTAGGTGTGAGCTCCACCTGTTTCTTCTGGAAACCTTGCATTGGTTACTCTAGAAGAGATAAACCATTTTGATTTTATTATCTGGAAGGCTGCAACAATGGGTTGTGAGGGAAACACAAGTGTGTGTCTTTCCTTTCTGAATTGTTATGCTATACTATGCATATCCAGTGATACATAGTTCACTTGATACTCATGGAAATTTCTTCTCTTTACAGAAGGACACTCCGAAGTGGGGAAGTGCTTTCTGCAATGTCAGCAGCAAGAATCTCTGCGGACATGAGTTTTGTAGGAGACACGCAGCATACGCTGTCTCCAAGGATGATCTCCGGTATTGGGACCCTCAGGTATGTACTGTGTGCACTAACCTGATTACTGAGACATTTAAATAGCTAGGAAGAAGCTTCGTACCTGGGTAAGGGGCTTCCAAAAGAACACTTCTGGCCCTTATCTTCCAAGTGAGTAGATGAGGGCGTATCCTTTCCCTAAGGCATCAGCTGATGCAGTGATTCCCCAGCCTCAAGAGGAGACCCCCTAAGTTCAGATCCAGGTGGATGCTGAAGTCGCGGTCGCGATGCAAGACATCCAGCTAGATGACAGGATGTCTGATGTGGACGGGTGTCAGGAGGAAGACCTCCTGGCAGAAGCCCAGGATGAAGTTCAAGCCCCTCTATATCGGCCGGTCTCCCAGTAGAGCTGGGACAGGCCCTCTCTTCTATTGTTGGAATGATCCAACAAATGCAGAAGGAGAATCAGGAGAAGGCGGCTGCAATGGAACTGCGAATGCAGTGCCTTGCAGAATCACATGGGCCCCAGAAAAAGCTCAATGTGAAAGGCCTTCCCTTGTGCTCAGATGCTAACCCATGGAGGTATGCTGAGCACATGCCGATGACGACTGGAAAGATCGTCATCTCGGATAAGCTGGGCTCAGTTCCCCTGGAGGTGGAATTCTGGCCCAGCAAGGCATCATATCCGGACTGTTATGTCCGGCTGAGGAAGGAACCAGCTTCAAAGGAGGAGACAGAGCCGAAGGAGGTCATAGTGATGGACCATGCTAAGGCTCAAGCTATACTTTCATCCTCGATGAAAGAGAGGGGCTTCTCTAACTCAAAGGTAGCCGCATTGAATAGGAAGCTCCCTTCCTTTGTGTCCTCGCCTACTAGAGCCTTCCCCTTTTTACAGAAAGGGTTTCTGGCTGTACTAAAAGCAATTGAGGCCAGCAAGTCTTGCCCCTCCCTAGAGGAGTGTAAACCCTTGTCGCTGGCCCTGCCTATGGACCACAAAGACTGGAAGGACGTCCATCTTACGTTCTCAGTGGGAAAGTTGGAGGCTGATATTGCCGGATGTCAGTTCGGCAAGGACCTCCCTAAGCTGTCTGACTTTCTTTTGCGAAGTAAGTTCGATACAAAAGAAAGACTGACTGCCTCAATGTCTCTTCAGACTACTCTCGAGACGAGGGCAAGTGACCCCAAGGTCCATGAAATGTTCATGGTAGTGGCCAAGCCTCATTTGGCCACAGTGACGAAGGACCTTTATGGCTTCGTCAAGGCAAGGAGAGCTTGTAGGGAGTTCGTGTTTACCTCGGCTACGGTGAGGTACGAGCCAAAGAAACTAATCTCCTCCAACATTTGGGGAAAAGACCTTTTCCCTTCCGACTTGGTCAAAGAAGTTGTTGATAAGGCCGCCTTGGAGAATAGAAACCTTCTCCAGAAGTGGGGCCTGGCTGTCAAAAGAAAGTCTTCCCCGGATGAGGGTCCTCAACCAAAGAGGAAGACTATGAGGACTAGGCTACCGTCTCGGCCAGCCAAGCCTCTTAAACAGCAACAGCAACTGCAATTGCCATTGCCCCCAGTGCCCCAGATCGTGGCACAAACCCCGACCACCTTTCAGTGGGTACCCCAGGCCGTGTCGACACAGTCCACGGCATTCACCCCAGCGTTCGAAGGGCAGTCTACTTCCTTTCGAGCAAAGCCTAGAGGAGCAGCCAGAGGCTCGTCTAGACGCCCCTCAAGGGGAAGGGGATTCAGAGGTGGTCATGGTCAGGAAGGCAAGACCTCAGGACGGCAGTCCAAGTGATGTGATACCGGTAGGAGGGAGACTTCTGAAATTTCGGGATCGTTGGACCTTCGATCCCTGGGCCCAGAGCCTACTCAAGAATGGACTGGGCGGGAGATGGTACAGCACTCCACCCCCGTGCCTTCGGTTTTTCCAACACTCCACCCCCGTTATGGAGGAGTACGTTCAAGAACTGTCGGAGAAAAAAGGTGATCCGAAGGGTGAAGCCCATCAATTTCTAAGGGAGGCTGTTTTGTGTTCCCAAGAAAGACTCAGAAAAGCTCAGAGTCATTCTGGACTTGTCGCCACTCAACAAGTTCATAGTGAATTGCAAATTCAAAATGCTAACACTGCAACACATAAGGACCTTACTGCCCGAGAGGGCATATTCCGTCTCTATAGAGTTGTTAGACGCCTATTGGCACATTCCAATTAGCCATCGACTCTCCCCCTACCTAGGTTCAGGCTACAACAAAGACTATACGCCTTCGGAGCCTTACCATTCGGGCTAAACATAGCCCCAGGGATTTTTACGAAGCTTGCGAGCATAGCTCTCAAACAATTACGCCTAAAGGGAATTCAGGTAGTAGCCTACCTGGACGACTGGTTGGTGTGGGCAGCATCCGAGACAGAATGCTTGCAAGCTTCCAGTCAAGTGATCCAGTTCCTAGAGTACCTAGGCTTCAAGATCAACAGAAAAAGTCTCGACTTTCTCCATCTCAAAAGTTCCAGTGGCTGGGAATCCACTGGGACCTTTTGTCACACCGTTTCTCCACCCCGGCGAAGAAAAGGAAGGAGATAGCGGGTTCTGTCAAGAGACTTCAAGATTCCGAAAGGATATCAAGACACGAGCAGGAGAGAGTACTGCGCTCTCTCCAGTTTGCTTCGGTGACAGACCCAGTGCTAAGAGCACAGCTAAAGGATGCAATCGGAGTTTGGAGAAGTTATGCATCAAACGCGTGAAGAGATCTGAGAAGACCAGCCGCTTCGGCTAAGTACTCTTCTCAGGTCTTGGTCCCAAGCCAGACATCTAAAGAAGTCAGTTCTTCTTCAGCCACCTCCCCCGTCAGTGACGATTCACTCAGACGCCTCGAAGGAGGGATGGGCAGGTCACTCTCATCGGAAAAAAGTCCAGGGGACTTGGTCCAGGCTATTCAAGACCTTTCACATAAAACTTTCTAGAAGCTAGGGCAGTGCTCCTTACCTTAAAGAAAGTCTCCCCGCGTCACTCGATCCACATAAGGTGGTGATAGACAGCGAGGTAGTTGTGAGATACTTGAATCGACAAGGATCGAGGTCACCACCTCTCAACCAGGTGATGTTGGCCGTCTTCCGATTGGCGGAAAAGAAGAAGTGGTACCTGTCGGCAGTTCACCTTCAAGGAGTCCGCAATGTGACAGCGGACGCTCTATCCAGGTTCACACCGATAGAGTCGGAATGGTCCTTAGACGCAGGATCATTCTCCTTCATTCTGAATCAGTCCCAGAACTGCAGATAGACCTCTTTGCGACGAAAGACAACAAGAAGTGGCCCCTGTACGTGCCCCGTACGAGGACCCCTTAGCGGAAGCAGTGGACGCAATGTCCCTCGACTGGAACAGATGGTCCAAGATTTATCTGTTCCCTCCTCACAACCTTCTGTTGAGGGCCCTCAACAAACTGAGATCCTTCAAAGGGTAGCGGCAATAGTGGCCCACAAGTGGCCGAACAGCGTGTGGTTCCTCCTGGCATTGGAACTGTAGCTGAAGTTTGTACCACTACCAGATCCAGTTCTGACCCAGCGAGTCCAGAAGTCAACTGTCTGCGCTTCATTACAGAAAACCCGGACCCTGCAGCTCATGATTTTCTCTCCCTAGCGGTGAGAAAGCGTTTCGGGATTTCGAAAGCCAGTATAGACTTCCTTGAGGAATATAAGTGCAAATCTACTAGAAGGCAATATGAGTCATCTTGGAGAAAATGGGTGGCCTTTAGTCAAGGCGAAGATTCCGCAGGAGATCTTGACAGACTTCTGCTTATCTTTCTTCTCCACCTCCATGGTCAAGGGTTGGCAGCGAACATGATTTCAGCGTGTAAGTCTGCTTTGACAAGACCCATTCTATATGCATTCCAGGTCGACCTAGGTAACGAGATCTTTGATAAAGTCCCGAAAGCCTGTGCTAGGCTCAGACCTTCAGCACCTCCAAAGCCCATTTCATGGTCTTTAGTCAAGTTCTTCATTTCGCTTCTCTGTTGAGCAATGGAGAGTGTGCGTTAAAGGATTTGACACAAAAAGTTATTTTCCTATTTTGCACTCGCGTCCGGGGCCAGGGTTAGTGAGACTGTAGCCTCTCTAGAGAGGCAGGTCGTGTTCAGTTCCTGGATGGGGGAGAACTGAACCTGTTTCTGGATCCTACGTTTCTCGCCAAGAATGAGTTACCCACCAACAGGTGGGGTCCCTGGAGAATCTGCCCTCTGAAAGAAGATGCATCTCTATGTCCAGTAGAATGCCTAAAGGTCTATCTTCATAGAACTTCAGACTTCAAGGGTGGTCAACTATTCATGGGAGAAACATCAGGCTCAAATTTATCTCTGAATCAACTCAGAGCGAAAATCACATATTTTTATTCGCAGAGCGGATCCTGACAATACACCCGCAGGTCACGATCCGAGGAAAGTTGCCTCATTCTTAAATTTCTTTAATTGTATGGATTTTGAACATCTCCGTTCATACACTGGCTGGAAGTCTTCCAGAGTGTTCTTTCGCCACTATGCGAAGCAAGTAGAGGAACTAAAAGAGATCTGTGGTAGCAGTGGGTCGCGGTGTTAACCCTACTGTTTAACTCTGCGAGGAACAGTGGTCTTAATTGGGACGATTAATTCCAGGGTGAGTGTGTAGTTACATACTGTACTACAAACTAAGTGAGGGCACTGTGTTGCCCATCCAGACTGTTCCATTTCCGAAGGTGAACCTAGCATAAGTGCAGACATGTGTGCCGAGCGTTTCTAACGCTAATGTCATTGATTTGTAATACAGGCTTTTATGACTTTGATACCTCGGTATCTTAAAAGTGGCATCTAATGTTTTCTCTTTCAGACAAACAAGCTCTGTTTACTATCATACTTATGCTTAAAGTTTTGGGTTATCCTCTTCTTATGTATATATATATATATATAATTGTGGTTAACCTGTCTATTTATTGCCTGTCAATAATCTGGTTCTTGAGAACCTTGCGTCTCCTTCACCTGTGTCAATTTATTGGTATAATTGAGCATTCATTCTATGTACCTTATCTGGGATAATTCTAACAGAATTGTTCCTTTATGCAAGCTATGTTGCATTGGTTTTCCTCCTATGTGGATATAAAACCTTTGTCTAATACAAGTATTGTGCGGAGAACTGGTCGATATTTCATATTGACACAGTGGTTCTTTACAAACTATGCTTTACTTAATATAGGGCGAGACCACTATATTAGCTTGCCTGGTATTCATACATAGATATATGTACTCTTCGAGACTTTTCCAGAGTCTAGTAGGACTCTTCCCTGTAGGAGGCAGGAAGCTCTAACATAGTTTATAGTTAGTTGAAAAGATGTATAACGGTAACATCTTAGGTCTCTAGGTCTAGTCGACCGGGAAAAAATTACCTCCGGGGAGTACGGCACGTTCTGAGAATCCACAGATACAGTAATGCTCTGGTACACTTCCATCAGGACGACATGGCTTGAGCCCAAAAAACGGATTTTGAGCGAAGCGAAAAATCTATTTTTGGGTGAGATGGCCATGTCGTCCTGATGGACCCGCCCTTGCCTTTCTAAGAAAGGGCTGTAGGACCCCTCCCTACATACAGTATCTGTAGCACCTCGTGTACGCTACAAGGAATACAGATGGCGCCAGGATTGGCGCCAGGCACGCATACGAATCGGGGGATAGGGAAGCCTTGGGAGCGGCTCCCCTTTTTCTTTCCCGAATTCGTATCTCGCCAATCACCTCCTACGAGACGAAATCTCTGTCCAGGATGTAGATTGCCATGTGACGTGTCTAGAATACGTCCTCTGATATGTCGCGATATCCCTTTCACGAGGGATACTCGCTCCAGGAGTTAGAATTCTGGTACCTTAAGGTAAATTCTCTGGGAATATCGCCGTAGTTGTAATATACCCTAGGAAGCTACCCTATAGGAACTTCCATCAGGACGACATGGCCATCTCACCCAAAAACAGATTTTTCGCTTCGCTCAAAATCCGTTATATATATATATACAAATATATATATATATATATATATATATATATATATATATATATATATATATATATATAAATTTATATATATATATATATATATATATATGTGTGTGTGTGTGTGTGTGTTTGTCTATTTGCATGAATGCGTCTTTGTATGTCCGTGTGTTAGTCAGTCTGTATCTGCGCGTCGACTCGGATCATTGAAATGGAAAACTAATTATTCATAGATTTCATGAGGTAATAAACGATTAAGAAGATAATACGTTTAGATATGTTATAGTTCTTACTTCATAATGGAGATTCCAGGTTATTCAAAAAAATCATGAAATGAAAGGGTTTAATGAAATGCACTCAAAATTAATTTTCTATTATTATTATTATTATTATTATTATTATTATTATTATTATTATTATTATTATTATTAGTACTTGCTAAGCTACAACCCTAGTTGGAAAAGCAGAATGCTATAAGCCTAGGGGCCCCAATAGGGAAAATAGCCCAGTGAGGAAAGGAAATAGAGAAAAATAAAATATTTTAAGAACGGTAATCTTACAATAAATATTTCCTATATATACAATAAAAACTTTAACAAAATAAGATGAAAAGAAACTAGATAGAATAGTGCGCCCAAGTGTACTCTCAAGCAAGAGAACTCTAACCCAAGACAGTGGAAGACGATGGTACAGAGGCTATGACTCTACCCAAGACTAGAAAACATTGGTTTGATTTTGGAGTTGTCCTTCTCCTAGAAGAGCTGCTTACCACAGCTAAAGTCTCTTCTACCCTTACCAAGAGGAAAGTAGCCACTGGACAATTGCAGCGCAGTAGTTCGGTAATCTCAGTGATTTCAAGTGTAAGAGGACTGAGGAGAATCTGTAAAGAATAGGCCAGACTATTCGGTGTATGTGTAGGAAAAGGGAAAGTGAACCGTAACCAGAGAGAAGGATCCAATGTGGTACTGTCTGGACAGTACTACGAACAGTAGTTCATATTGACTATGCAATTCATTGATTATTGTTCTTAATTGGAAATTTATTAGTCATATAGGACGAAGATAAATTTGGAACTACTGAATCGGTCTCTTCAATTTCAAGAGCATCTTAGCTACTTAACGGTCTCAACGCTATTTTTTTTTTCCTAACAAGATATATAGAGAAATAGTGATTGAGGATAGATTTCGGAATAAGTTACAATACCTTAAAATCAATCAATGTATTGCTGGTAAGGTACTAACACCTGAAATAATCAACACTAAGGTTGTTTGGCGGCGAAAATTAAACTTTTATGTCAGTAAACAATTTTTTTTAAGGCATTGTTTAGAATTACTATTAAATAGTAGCCTATACGAAGCTAATATGAATGCAAATTATTTACTGCCAATTGGAATAGCATATAGCCTTTAGGTTTTTTCCACAGTTAAGCATTCAAGGAAGAATATATGAAAACCCACGATTTTTATATCATCACAAGTCCTACAAATTAATAATGATTCATTATTTACGCCCCGAAATCTATTTCTTAATACATTCCATAATTTATTTTCATTTCAAGATTATATTTGAAATAACTACAAGTTGTATCCAGAAAACGATAATTCTGATTTCTTATTACACAAAAGATATCCGCCAAATACACAAGGAACATAGAAAGCTGACAAGAAAAACAAAAGACAAAAGAGAAATAGATTGTTGTAAAATGTCCTCGAAAACTTTCGAATACACATTTGTCTCATATCCTTTCAAACAGGAAAGAAAAAGAAATCTTTTTACGAAGAAATCGTTCCTCGCTCTTATTTGGTCTATCTCTAAACTTAAACGTCTGCAGGGTAAGAAGAAGAGGAAGAAGAAGAAGAAAAAGAAGATTGGGTCAGTTGAGATTGAACCTCCTTCATCTTGTTTTGCTCAGATTTTACTCTTTACTATTATTTGATCGATTCTCGGAAATGGTACCATTGGCTGCAGTAATTTCCAACCTGTTATATGACCGTGTTTTTTTCTGTATGATATATACAATATCCTTTTATTGCAATGATGTTAACCAGTCAACAAACCGGAATAAATTCTAGGTAAAATATAGGGCATAGGAAATGTTTTGACGGGCGCACTATTTTGTTAAAATATATGGTAACGCACACACATACACACACTATTCAGAGGTAGTAACATTTAACTTGGTTAATATGAATACCATTCAAAGAATTTGTGGGTTTTGATTTTATTTGAGGAAATAAAAATTAGAGAGCTCTTGATAATATAGATTAGCCAATCTTGATATTGTCTGTCTCTATGAAACAAAGCCAACTATGGTCTTGTCACAATTTATTATTGTCTGCCAGTAATCCCTAGATTCCTAGCGAGATGGATGCTCTGTTTTTAATTGCATTACCTCCTAATAGTACTAGCATGCAGATTGCATTCTATAAGCGTTAACTGTATAGCATTTTGCATCAAACTGTACACATCGGCAATAATGTCTGTATACCGTGTTGGATATCTGATCCTAGAATGAAGGTTTAATGGTTTAAAGACCACTCATGAAGGGCAGTGGCAAGGGACAGTAGCATTGCCCTAGCAAGAAGACAGTGCCCTAGAGGCTGACCTTATTTACATATGATCAGCTCCCAAGACCCCTTTCTACCCAAGCTAGGACGAAGGAGGGCCGGGGAATGACTGCTGATGACTCAGCAGATAGGCCTACAGGCTCCCCCAAATCCGTCATCCCATCCTTAGCTCACAAAGTTTGAGCGGGACTTAGCAACTTTCTCGCGTTCACCCTTATTTTATTAGTTTTCATAAACACCATTCAGCCAGCAGGATGGAAGTTAGGAGCCAAAGTTCATTTTCATTGATCAAAAACCGCTTTTATTAAAGGCAATTACAGCTCCACGAGAATTATATGTATAATGAAAGCTTTTCACTTTTTTTTTTCTTATTACCTTTTTTTCTGTGAGTGGGGATTATTCCATTTTCTTTGGTGGAAGAGTCAGTCGAGTTTTAATCTGATCTAGGTTGTGTGTTTTATAGAAACCTGAGTTTTCAGCTCGAAGGATATTGACATCAAACTAATAAGGTACACCAATCGACTTGTTTCCAAAAATCATAAAGTAAATTCAAATGTAAACTTGACTATATCATATATCATGAATAATGCTAATGTGATCTTGTTAGATTCATGCTAAAATCATGAACTTTCTTTATCTACCTCAATGAGTTTTAATAATCAACAAACAATCGAGAGAGCTTTAATTTGAACCAAGATGATGAACTATAAACATACCAGTTTCCTGTTCATCTTTTTAAAGAAGATTGGATGAACGCTTAACTAACCGCGACTCAAATCTGATTCCTTATAATTAAATGTTTTCTTGTATGCGGTTTATTATCATCAAAGTTTGTGTATAAAAACAAACATATCCAAAATGAAAAATAATTTATGTTACAATAACGAAGATTGATCATTTTTTTTTCTCATTTATTTAAAGTGAAGTATATTTATCTTTTCACATTAGCACAGGACTTTATTAAAGAATGAAGTAAAAGGCTATACTAATATATTATGAATTAAATTTCCGAGTTCCTCTGAATCCCAATGCAGGTTTCATATATCTCATTTTATTCTCCTCTGACATGGAGAGTTAATAGTGTGAAGACTTATATGGATTTCATCATTTTAGGACGCTATTTGAAGATCTTCCCAGTTTCATCCTTCGTTCTTTATTTCAAATGAAAGGCATTTACTTTGGCGGCTTCTTCTATAATTCCGTCCCCCGTGTAATTAATAATTCTTTATTATCAAGAATTTTTCTGTTCGTCCTTTTACACATGATTGCTGAGAACCTTACAAAATGTAAGAGATTAATAATATATTTAACTGAATTATTTTAAGAATTATATCAGGCTTCAGTTAAGGTGTCAGGAACTCAAAAAAAATGATAGATACTGGCAAGGAAACTCCAATGAAATTACATCCTGTTAAACATCAAGATATAACACATTTATTCATTATATGACAGGCACACAGTAAACAAGAATTAGCAAAATTAGTTAATATAGTGGTTCGGATTCATACCCATTCACTAAAGTATATGAGTTGTAGCTAGATTAAGTTTAAAGTGCAATCAAGCGCATTTATATGGACCTTTGCTTTTTGTTTGCTAAAGTCCGAATTAGAATATTTAAAATCAACTTTTAGTGGTTATATAGCGTTGCTGTAAATACCTTCTTAGATTTCCAGATGAACACATAATACCATAAATGTAACTAAAGACACAATTTTTTTTTAATTTCCCATCATTTTGACATCAGGGTCCTAATTCAATTACAAGAACATTTTATTATTTCAAAAATGTTTCACGATTTATAGAGATGTTCGGCAGATATTGGTGTAGAACATAATACCAATGATAATTAATCTCAAGATTTCTTATATAGACACAAATTTGGAGGCTTTGATTAATAACAGTACATGCAAGGAATATCTATGAAATGTTTAATGAATGATTATACCACAGAAACTACTAAAGATGTTAAAACCAGTGAAATTGTTAACAACCTGTAAGAAAGAAAAACCAAAATAATATTCGATGATAGATTTGGAATTTGAGCTTTATTTCAACATAGTTATCTCGGGTGGATGATTCTCTGCGGCTTAATCCATGAAATTCAATAACAGAAAGCCATGATCTACAGTATATCCCTTTGGTATCTAATACAAACGCCATTGAACAGTAAATGGTTTTGTCTAATTTTCTTGGACCAAAGACCTAAAAACACCACCGTTTTTGCATTATTTCAGAGGCTTTAGGTATGGGTCGAGGATATTGGAAACCAAATTAAATGTTTTGCTATGTTATAAACTGTTACTGTAAATCTATAGACCAAACATGAAAATGTAGAAGAGGATTTTCTTTCTGAAATTATGATTTATGATAAAGTAGATCGACCTTATCTTTCGACGACGGATAACACCGCAACATCTTTATATTAATCATTATTGTTATTTTTTTAGCTTAATTCTAGAAAACAAAGTGATATGACAGAATGCAAAATGAACAATATAATTTAATACAAAACATTATTGGAAATTTATAATGACATCAATAAAATGTACTACTGTCCATTCAATAGTATTTAATATAAGAGCGCCAAGCTTAACGGCCACATATGAAAAAACAATCGAGGCCAATTAATGTTAAACGAATAACTTTCTTCTTACCTAGAGAAACAAGAATTTGAAAGATTTTTGTATTCATGTGATGCTCATGAAAAAGTAGAAGATACTGTTTTCATATCGAAACGAAGGCCCATTAATGAAAAGAAGTGCCTTTCCAGTATTAGAGAGAGAACCTGCCTCTTGGAGAAATATTACCATAAAATGAATTCCAAGTGGATATATATTCCCAAGATAGAATTCGGTATCAAATGCCATTCGTGGGTGATATTTACATTGATTGAAATCACGTGTGATTGTGATATATGTTCATTTAAATACCACGTGTTACAAACTAACGATTCAGGTATCATGGTGGAGATGGGTTTATTTCAGCTCTATGAACAGATTCCTAAATTCGACAGGAATATGTACGGAGATTTGTCATAGACTTTTATCTCTCTTGATAGCTCAGTCGGTTGAGTCACTGTAGGCACGGTTTCCAGCCGAACAGGTGTGGATTCGAATCTCCACCCGGCCAAAAGCTGTTACCAAAAAATTAATTCCAAGTGGATATATATTCCCAAGATAGAATTCGGTATTAAATGCCATTCGTGGGTGATATTTACATTGATTGAAATCACGTGTGCTTGTGATATATGTTCATTTAAAATACCACGTGTTACAAACTAACGATTCAGGTATCATAGTAGTGATGGGTTTATTTCAGGTCTATGAACAGATTCCTGAATTCGAGAGGAATATGTACGGAGATTTGTCATAGACTTTTATCTCTCTTGATAGCTCAGTCGGTTGAGTCACTGTAAGCATGGTTTCCAGCCGAACAGGTGTGGATTCGAATCTCCAATCGGCCAGAAGCTGTTACCAAAAAATGAATTCCAAGTGGATATATATTCCCAAGATAGAATTCGGTATTAAATGCCATTCGTGGGTGATATTTACATTGATTGAAATCACGTGTGCTTGTGATATATGTTCATTTAAAATAACACGTGTTACAAACTAACGATTCAGGTATCATGGTAGTGACGGGTTTATTTCAGGTCTATGAACAGATTCCTGAATTCGACAGGAATATATACGGAGATTTGTCACAGACTTTTATCTCTCTTGATAGCTCAGTCGGTTGAGTCACTGTAGGCATGGTTTCAAGCCGAACAGGTGTGGGTTTGAATCTCCACCGGACCAGAAGCTGTTACCATAAAATGAATTCCAAGTGGATATATATTCCCAAGATAGAATTCGGTATTAAATGCCATTCGTGGGTGATATTTACATTGATTGAAATCACGTGTGCTTGTGATATATGTTCATTTAAAATACCACGTGTTACAAACTAACGATTCAGGTATCGTGGTGGAGATGTGTTTATTTCAGGTCTATGAACAGATTCCTGAATTCGACAGGAATATGTACGGAGATTTGTCATAGACTTTTATCTCTCTTGATGGCTCAGTCGGTTGAGTCACTGTAGGCATGGTTTCCAGCGGAAAAGGTGTGGGTTCGAATCTCCACCAGGCCAGAAGCTGTTACCATAAAATGAATTCCAAGTGGATATATATTCCCAAGAGAGAATTCGGTATTAAATGTCATTCGTGGGTGATATTTACATTGATTGAAATAACGTATGCTTGTGATATATGTTCATTTAAAATACCACGTGTTACAAACTAATGATTCAGGTATCATGGTGGAGATGTGTTTATTTCAGGTCTATAAACAGATTCCTGAATTCGACAGGAATATGTACGGAGATTTGTCATAGACTTTTATCTCTCTTGATAGCTCAGTCGGTTGAGTCACTGTAGGCATGGTTTCCAGCCGAACAAGTGTGGGTTCGAATCTCCACCCGGCCAGAAGCTGTTACCATAAAATGAATTCCAAGTGTATATATATTCCCAAGATAGAACTCGGTATTAAATGCCATTTGTGGGTGATATTTACATTGATTGAAATCACGTGTGCTTGTGATATATGTTCATTTAAAATACCACGTGTTACAAACTAACGATTAAGGTATCATGGTGGAGATAGGTTTATTTCAGGTCTATGAACAGATTACTGAATTCGACAGGAATATGTACGGAGATTTGTCATAGACTTTTATCTCTCTTGATAGCTCAGTCAGTTGAGTCACTGTAGCCATGGTTTCCAGCCGAACAGGTGTGGGCTCGAATCTCCACATGGCCAGAAGCTGTTACCATAAAATGAATTCCAAGTGGACTTATATTCCCGAGATAGAATTCGGTATTAAATGCCATTCGTGGGTGATATTTAAATTTATTGAAATCACGTGTGCTTGTGATATATGTTCATTTAAAATACTACGTGTTACAAACTAATGATTCAGGTATCATGGTGGAGATGGGTATATTTCAGGTCAATGAACAGATTCCTGAATTCGACAGGAATATGTACGGAGATTTGTTATAGACTTTTATCTCTCTTGATAGCTCAGTCGGTTGAGTCACTGTAGGCATGGTTTCCAGCCGAACAGGTGTGGGTTCAAATCTCCACCCGGCCAGAAGCTGTTACCATAAAATGAATTCCAAGTGGATATATATTCCCAAGATAAAATTCGGTATTAAATGCCATTCATGGGTGATATTTACATTGATTGAAATCACGTGTGCTTGTGATATATGTTCATTTAAAATACCGCGTCTTACAAACTAACGATTCAGGTATCATGGTGGAGATGGGTTTATTCCAGGTCTATGAACAGATTCCTGAATTCGACAGGAATATGTACGGAGATTTGTCATAGACTTTTATTTCTCTTGATAGCTCAGTCGGTTGAGTCACTGTAGGCATGGTTTCCAGCCGAAAAGGTGTGGGTTCGAATCTCTACCCAGCCAGAAGCTGTTACCATGAAATGAATTCCAAGTGGATATATATTCCCAAGATAGAATTCGGTATTAAATGCCATTCGTGGGTGATATTTACATTGATTGAAATCACGTGTGCTTGTGATATATGTTCATTTAAAACACCACGTGTTACAAACTAACGATTCAGGTATCATGGTGGAGATGAGTTTATTTCATGTCTATGAACAGATTCCTGTATTCGACAGGAATATGTACGGAGATTTGTCATAGACTTTTATCTCTCTTGATAGCTCAGTCGGTTGAGTCACTGTAGGCATGGTTTCCAGCCGAACAGGTGTGGGTTCAAATCTCCACCGGGCCAGAAGCTGTTACCATAAAATGAATTCCAAGTGGATATATATTCTCAAGATAGAATTCGGTATTAAATGCCATTCGTGGGTGATATTTACATTGATTGAAATCACGTGTGCTTGTGATATATGTTCATTTAAAATACCACGTGTTACAAACTAACGATTCAGGTATCATGGTGGAGATGGGTTTATTTCAGGTCTATGAACAGATTCCTGAATTCGACAGGAATATGTACGGAGATTTGTCATAGACTTTTATCTCTCTTGATGGCTCAGTCGGTTGAGTCACTGTAGGCATGGTTTCCAGCCGAAAAGGTGTGGGTTCGAATCTCCACCCGGCCAGATGCTGTTACCATAAAATGGATTCCAAGTGGATATATATTCCCAAGATAGAATTCAGTATTAAATGCCATTCTTGGGTGATATTTACATTGATTGAAATCACGTATGCTTGTGATATATGTTCATTTAAAATACCACGTGTTACAAACTAACGATTCAGGTATCATGGTGGAGATGTGTTTATTTCAGGTCTATGAACAGATTCCTGAATTCGACAGGAATATGTACGGATATTTGTCATTGACTTTTATCTCTCTTGATGGCTCAGTCGGTTGAGTCACTGTAGGCATGGTTTCCAGCGGAAAAGGTGTGGGTTCGAATCTCCACCCGGCCAGAAGCTGTTACCATAAAATGAATTCCAAGTGGATATATATTCCCAAGAGAGAATTCGGTATTAAAGGCCATTCGTGGGTGATATTTACATTGATTGAAATCACGTGTGCTTGTGATATATGTTCATTTAAAATACCACGTGTTACAAACTAACGATTCAGGTATCATAGTAGTGACTAGTTTATTTCAGGTCTATGAACAGATTCCTGAATTCGAGAGGAATATGTACGGAGATTTGTCATAGACTTTTATCTCTCTTGATAGCTCAGTCGGTTGAGTCACTGTAAGCATGGTTTCCAGCCGAACAGGTGTGGATTCGAATCTCCACCCGGCCAGAAGCTGTTACCAAAAAATGAATTCCAAGTGGATATATATTCCCAAGATAGAATTCGGTATTAAATGCCATTCGTGGGTGATATTTACATTGATTGAAATCACGTGTGCTTGTGATATATGTTCATTTAAAATAACACGTGTTACAAACTAACGATTCAAGTATCATGGTAGTGACGGGTTTATTTCAGGTCTATGAACAGATTCCTGAATTCGACAGGAATATATACGGAGATTTGTCACAGACTTATATCACTCTTGATAGCTCAGTCGGTTGAGTCACTGTAGGCATGGTTTCAAGCCGAACAGGTGTGGGTTTGAATCTCCACCGGACCAGAAGCTGTTACCATAAAATGAATTCCAAGTGGATATATATTCCCAAGATAGAATTCGGTATTAAATGCCATTCGTGGGTGATATTTACATTGATTGAAATCACGTGTGCTTGTGATATATGTTCATTTAAAATACCAATTGTTACAAACTAACGATTCAGGTATCGTGGTGGAGATGTGTTTATTTCAGGTCTATGAACAGATTCCTGAATTCGACAGGAATATGTACGGAGATTTGTCATAGACTTTTATCTCTCTTGATGGCTCAGTCGGTTGAGTCACTGTAGGCATGGTTTCCAGCGGAAAAGGTGTGGGTTCGAATCTCCACCCGGCCAGAAGCTGTTACCATAAAATGAATTCCAAGTGGATATATATTCCCAAGAGAGAATTCGGTATTAAATGTCATTCGTGGGTGATATTTACATTGATTGAAATAACGTATGCTTGTGATATATGTTCATTTAAAATACCACGTGTTACAAACTAATGATTCAGGTATCATGGTGGAGATGTGTTTATTTCAGGTCTATTAACAGATTCCTGAATTCGACAGGAATATGTACGGAGATTTGTCATAGACTTTTATCTCTCTTGATAGCTCAGTCGGTTGAGTCACTGTAGGCATGGTTTCCAGCCGAACAGGTGTGGGTTCGAATCTCCACCCGGCCAGAAGCTGTTACCATAAAATGAATTCCAAGTGGATATATATTCCCAAGATAGAACTCGGTATTAAATGCCATTTGTGGGTGATATTTACATTGATTGAAATCACGTGTGCTTGTGATATATGTTCATTTAAAATACCACGTGTTACAAACTAACGATTAAGGTATCATGGTGGAGATGGGTTTATTTCAGGTCTATGAACAGATTACTGAATTCGACAGGAATATGTACGGAGATTTGTCTTAGACTTTTATCTCTCTTGATAGCTCAGTCAGTTGAGTCACTGTAGCCATGGTTTCCAGCCGAACAGGTGAGGGTTCGAATCTCCACATGGCCAGAAGCTGTTACCATAAAATGAATTCCAAGTGGACTTATATTCCCAAGATAGAATTCGGTATTAAATTCCATTCGTGGGTGATATTTACATTGATTGAAATCACGTGTGCTTGTGATATATGTTCATTTAAAATACCACGTGTTACAAACTATTAATTCAGGTATCAAGGTGGAGATGGGTATATTTCAGGTCAATGAACAGATTCCTGAATTCGACAGGAATATGTACGGAGATTTGTTATAGACTTTTATCTCTCTTGATAGCTCAGTCGGTTGAGTCACTGTAGGCATGGTTTCCAGCCGAACAAGTGTGGGTTCAAATCTCCACCCGGCCAGAAGCTGTTACCATAAAATGAATTCCAAGTGGATATATATTCCCAAGATAAAATTCGGTATTAAATGCCATTCGAGGGTGATATTTACATTGATTGAAATCACGTGTGCTTGTGATATATGTTCATTTAAAATACCGCGTCTTACAAACTAACGATTCAGGTATCATGGTGGAGATGGGTTTATTTCAGGTCTATGAACAGATTCCTGAATTCGACAGGAATATGTACGGAGATTTGTCATAGACTTTTATTTCTCTTGATAGCTCAGTCGGTTGAGTCACTGTAGGCATGGTTTCCAGCCGAAAAGGTGTGGGTTCGAATCTCTACACAGCCAGAAGCTGTTACCATGAAATGAATTCCAAGTGGATATATATTCCCAAGATAGAATTCGGTATTAAATGCCATTCGTGGGTGATATTTACATTGATTGAAATCACGTGTGCTTGTGATATATGTTCATTTAAAACACCACGTGTTACAAACTAACGATTCAGGTATCATGGTGGAGATGAGTTTATTTCATGTCTATGAACAGATTCCTGTATTCGACAGTAATATGTACGGAGATTTGTCATAGACTTTTATCTCTCTTGATAGCTCAGTCGGTTGAGTCACTGTAGGCATGGTTTCCAGCCGAACAGGTGTGGGTTCAAATCTCCACCGGGCCAGAAGCTGTTACCATAAAATGAATTCCAAGTGGATATATATTCTCAAGATAGAATTCGGTATTAAATGCCATTCGTGGGTGATATTTACATTGATTGAAATCACGTGTGCTTGTGATATATGTTCATTTAAAATACCACGTGTTACAAACTAACGATTCAGGTATCATGGTGGAGATGGGTTTATTTCAGGTCTATGAACAGATTCCTGAATTCGACAGGAATATGTACGGAGATTTGTCATAGACTTTTATCTCTCTTGATGGCTCAGTCGGTTGAGTCACTGTAGGCATGGTTTCCAGCCGAAAAGGTGTGGGTTCGAATCTCCACCCGGCCAGATGCTGTTACCATAAAATGGATTCCAAGTGGATATATATTCCCAAGATAGAATTCAGTATTAAATGCCATTCTTGGGTGATATTTACATTGATTGAAATCACGTATGCTTGTGATATATGTTCATTTAAAAAACCACGTGTTACAAACTAACGATTCAGGTATCATGGTGGAGATGTGTTTATTTCAGGTCTATGAACAGATTCCTGAATTCGACAGGAATATGTACGGATATTTGTCATTGACTTTTATCTCTCTTGATGGCTCAGTCGGTTGAGTCACTGTAGGCATGGTTTCCAGCGGAAAAGGTGTGGGTTCGAATCTCCACCCGGCCAGAAGCTGTTACCATAAAATGAATTCCAAGTGGATATATATTCCCAAGAAAGAATTCGGTATTAAATGCCATTCGTGGGTTATATTTACATTGATTGAAATTACGTGTGCTTGTGATATATGTTCATTTAAAAAACCATGTGTTACAAACTAACGATTCAGGTATCGTGGTGGAGATGTGTTTATTTCAGGTCTATGAACAGATTCCTGAATTCGACAGGAATATGTACGGATATTTGTCATAGACTTTTATCTCTCTTGATGGCTCAGTCGGTTGAGTCACTGTAGGCATGGTTTCCAGCGGAAAAGGTGTGGGTTCGAATCTCCACCCAGGCAGAAGCTGTTACCATAAAATGAATTCCAAGTGGATATATATTCCCAAGAGAGAATTCGGTATTAAATGCCAATCGTGGGTGATATTTACATTGATTGAAATCACGTATGCTTGTGATATATGTTCAATTAAAATACCACGTGTTACAAACTAACAATTCAGGTATCATGGTGGAGATGTGTTTATTTCAGGTCTATGAACAGATTCCTGAATTCGACAGGAATATGTACGGAGATTTGTCATAGACTTTTATCTCTCTTGATAGCTCAGTCGGTTGAGTCACTGTAGCCATGGTTTCCAGCCGAACAGGTGTGGGTTCGAATCTCCACCCGGCCAGAAGCTGTTACCATAAAATGAATTCCAAGTGGATATATATTCCCAAGATAAAATTCAGTATTAAATGCCATTCGTGGGTTATATTTACATTGATTAAAATCACGTGTGCTTGTGATATATGTTCATTTAAAATACCGCGTGTTACAAACTAACGATTCAGGTATCATGGTGGAGATGGGTTTATTTCAGGTCTATGAACAGGTTCCTGAATT
>NC_090748.1:22424551-22444551 GCF_036898095.1 Palaemon carinicauda | reverse complement strand
AAAATTTTTAACCTACGCGGGATTGCGGGACACTACATCAGCTAGAACATTGGCAGCTCCTTTTATATGAGTTATTTGAAACTGGTACTCCTGAAGAAGGAGACTCCAGCGCATCAGTCTTGCATTATGAGCTTTGATATTTCTCAGATAAGTCAAAGGACGATGGTCAGTCTCTAAAAAGAATGATCTTCCATATAGGTACTGCTGGAACTTTCTCACAGACCAAACAATTGCTAAGGTTTCTTTTTTCAATGACTGAATACTTGAATTCTGAAGTTTGCAACTTACGACTAGCGTAATAGGAAATGGTATACCCTCGGAATCGTATTGCAACAGTGCACCACCTATTCCATGATCACTTGCATCTGTTCTCAGACCAAATGGCTTACTAAGGTCTGGTAATTGCAAAATAGGAGCATGTGTTAACTTCGCTTTCAACAACTCAAATGCTTCTCTCGCCTTAAAATTCCAGCTGATTACATCAGCTTGATTTTTTTTTTAAATAATCAGACAGAGGAGCAGAGATACTTCCAAATTGTGGAATAAATCTTTTATAGAAAGAAACAGACTCTAAAAATGATCACAATTGCCGTTTCTTACTTGGAAAAGGCATATCCAAAATTGCTTGTACTTTATCTGGTAATGGTTGCAGAGAATTCCTACCAATCTGGTATCCCAAATAGTGAATTACCTCGTAATCAAAACGACACTTAGAGGGACCACAAGTTAAATTCCAACTGCAAAGTCTGGCAAACACTTTCTCGAGGGCCACCAAGTGTTCAGGCCATGAACTAGAGTGAACAAAAATGTTATCAAAATAAAAACTAACGTGGTCTAAATTTTTCAACACTTGGCGCATCAGACGGTTATATGTACTACAGCCAGTACTTAATCCAAATGGCATTCTTTTGAATAGAAATAATCCCCTATTAGTACTAAATACAGAATATTTCCGGCAGGATTCTTCCATTGGAACCTGGTAATAAGCTTTAGCCAGATCAATTTCCGAAAATTATTTGCAGTTTGAAAATTTGTCTAAGTTCTCATCTATAGTAGGAATAGGTTCACAATCAAACACTGTTACAGCATTTAACTGCCTAAAATCTATACACATCAGATTTTTTTACAAGCACAACCGGTGAACAATAGTTAGATATAGATGCTTCAATTATAACAAGCTCCAACAATTTATCAACTTCACGGTTAAATACCTCTCTTAAGTGATAAGGAACAGCGTAAGGCTTTCTCTTGACAGGCTCAGTGGTAGTTAACTGTATGGAATGACTAAAGTTTTTAACACAACCAGGTATATCACTAAGAACATCCTTATAGCTGTCTAACAAAGTGGATAACTCTGCCTTTTGTTCTGTAGTTAGAGAGGGATTCACATCGGGTTCAGTCTTAGTTGTTAATAGTGGCCCTACGGTAATACTTTTTTAACATATTTGCATGGAAAACTTTATATTTATTCCTTACCTCTATAATGTAATCAACCTGACCTTTCTTGCCAATTACCTTATATGGACCCTGCCACTGAGATAAGAGCTTATTAGTGTCAGAAGGTAACAGTAACAGAACCTCATCACCGATAACAAATTTTCTATCAGATGTTTTCAGATCATAATAAGTTTTATACTTGCTAAAATTAACCTTGGCTTTATGGAGTGCAATCTGGGCTGTTTCCTCTAACCTATCACGCAGATCCAACACATACTCAAAAGAATTCCTAATTTCTTTATTAAGGTCCTGATTAGTAAACAACTCTTTCAATATGGATAAAGGACCTCTCACATTTCGTCCATAAATCAGTTCGAAAGGAAAAAATCCTAAAGTATTGTTAGGGATTTCTCTAAGAGCAAATAAGGCACATGGTAGATACCTGTGCCAACATCGAGGATAATCTGAACAAATCTTTTTAATTATACTTTTCAATTCCCCATTAAAACGCTCACAATACTCATTAGTCTATGGATAGTATGGTGATGTAAAAATTGTCTTTATATTAAGTAACTTATGCACTTCTTCCATCACTGAAGAAACAAACTGACGTCCTCTATCTGACAGAACCTCTTTTGGGATACGTATACGTGTAAAGATACTTAATAGGGCTTCAGCACAAGAAATAGAATCTATTCTCTTTAGAGGGATAGCCTCAGGGTAACGTGTAGCACAATCAACTAATGTCAAAATAAACCTATGACCGTCCTCAGAAGGGGCTGACAAAGGCCCAACTATATCAACTGCGACCTTTGCAAAAGGTTCGGTTATTATAGGTACTGTTTGAAGTGGTGCCTTCTTGACACGACCTTGGGAAGTAGTTCTTTGACATATATCACATGATCTACAATAACGCAGTATGTCAGTTCTAACACCTGGATAAAAGTACAATGCAAACACTTTCTCTTTAGTTTTACAGTTACGAAAATGTCCAGCCAACAATGAATCGTGAGCAACTTTCATAATTAATTCCCTGAACTTTCGTGGTACCACTAGAACGTTTACTCCTAACATCACGCTATTGTTACTCTGTATATACTTCCTATTAATGAAACTTTTGTCGATAATGTACTGGAAAACATTTCCCTTCGATATTTCAGTAATATTTTTATCAAGCTTCTCACAAATGCTCTGCAAAGCAAGGCAATTCATTTGCTCCTGCTTAAAATCTGACACACTCACATTTCAGTCACCAGGAACCTTTGATTTATTTGTAATAAGAGGAGCAGGACGAGCACTACCGGCTTTTACTTGACCTCTGGTCATAACAGATTGGCAGATTGTCCTATAAGCACACCACAAAACTTAATGGGTGTCTTTACCACTTCAGTCCATCCCGTAAAATAATCAAAAGCAATATGGCACTTAACCACAGGGAATTTACCAGTTCTACCCAAGTAATCACTAACAGACGCAAATTTGATATGTTCATCAAAAGGTATGGGCGGTAATAACTGTTCCGACACAACTATACAAGTACACCCAGTATCACGTACCATGGTCGAGATATTAGCGCCATTTACCTTGCAATTTTCAAATTTCAAAGGGGCACATACAGTAGAGTCAAAAACAAAATTAACTTTATGGTGAACGACATTACCAACTCCCGAGTCATCACTCGTATGATCAGAACTAGTTATAACATTATGAATCATAGGATTCTCCTTCCTTATCAAAGATTTATTCTGTGGACACAGTGGTCTTATATGACCTTTTAAACCGCAACCATGACAAACTATTTTCCTTTTTACTTTTGTAATATTTAGCTGTACGACTGAATGATCGGAATTCTTTAATGAATTAGTGTTATTGACCACAGACTTCCTCGAACTACTTTTACACAATTTGGTATACAAGTTATGAACAGCCGCATAAGTATCTGCCTCGTTAATCAATTCATCAAAAGTATGCCATTTTCTAGCTTTAAGGGTACTGCGTAACTCGGGAGTTACTTTAGCTAATAACTGGTCACACAATATGAAATCCGATAAAGATTCATAACTATTATTTACCTTCGATGTTTCCAACCAATGATTCCAGAGTCTACGTAAAGTAAAGCCAAACTGTCGAAAAGTCTGATGGGGGAAAATATGAGCATGACGAAATTCAGTTCTGTAATAATCAGAGTTCATATAATAAGCATTCAATAGCTCTTTCTTCAAATCAGAATAAGTGCTAGTGGCTTCGGAAGGAAGCGTTATATAGACCTCCCTTAGCTTACCTTGTAATAACGGTAAGTCTAATTACACCATCAGTTTCTATATTCCATCCATTTGCTTCACAATTTCTCTCAAAATATGAAAGGAAAACACTAAAATCATCACCCTCTTTAAAACTAAGCAATTATATTTCATCAGATGAATGTCTGGGACAAGTGCTAGACACATTAGTGGGAGTTACAGCCCTCTTTGCAATCAAGTCTATTTCATGCCACTATGACTCGGCTTAAGGTTATAGAGAGAGCAGCTCTCATTGCCGATAGGCTTAACGAATATCAGGATATTTTAGGTAATTCCACTTGGGTTACTGGAGATAACATCGCCGTGAAAGATTTCTTACGATTAATGTATTTAACTTGCATGACACATATGTTGCCAGAAGCTTTAGTGCGGTGTTTTGATAAAAATTTAACACCCGAAAGTACAGAATTAGATGTATATAAAAAGATAAAGAAACATATGTCTAAGTGTACTGATCTAGACCCCTTGTTTACACAAGTTTTTGCAAAAAAATGAAACTAAGCCACAACATGTAAACGTAGTTAATAACAGTCAAGTTGCAGAAATGACGTGTTATAATTGCAAACATCAAGGTCACTTGATCGCAGACTGCAGGACGCGATTCTGTTCGATACATAATAGTTCAACTCATTCATATAGTCGATGCTACTCGCGTAATCAACAATAGAATCCTAGAAACACACAGTCAATTCCACAGTCAATTCCCTATGGAAATATAAAGAAAAATCCTCAGTTCAATAAGAAGAAACAGCCAAACGTCAATGCAGTTCAAAATAAAAAACAAACAAATAGTGCTCCAAATAACTCTGATCCTGGGCCGTCTAGCCAGAATTCGCAAGGTCAGACTAATTTTCAAAAATGTGCAGAGCAAAGCAAATACCACATAATTAACTCCAATGGGGAAGAAAGTGATGTTGGGTCACTCGTATCAACATCAGTAGTATCAAATAATCTATTTAATGTTTTATCAGATCATTGTGAAGCAATAGATTTTCCTATGAAACACACGGCCGAATCAAATAAATCAGTGCAGGGTCCCGTAGATTTGCAACAAATTCACACCATAATAAGCCAAAATGAGTTACAACCAACATTATATGCTGTAAATTTAGAACACAGATCATTTACATTATTTTTTTACTCTGGTAGTCCACGTAATATGGATTTGAGGACACATCATTTGTTATTTTCGATCTTCCCTATAGAGAAGTCCGGAGTAAGGCTCACGGGTATAAGAAATAATGAATTAAATTTAAGAGGCGTAACTCATGTTCAGTACAAGTTCGGTAAGTGCACGTTTGCCGATACCTTTGTTGTTGTACAAAACATTGATATGTATCCAGCTGTAATTATAGGATACCCGTCTATGGGAAATCAAAACATTATCTTAGCCCCTGCCAAACACGGCGTGTATATCAAAGGAAAATTCTATAAGTCTTCTAATACCTTAAAATCCGTTTTGGATAAAAAGGAGACGACAAATAAAACATTGACGTACGTTGAAGAACCAATCACTTGTCTCATTAATAAAGAAATAATATACGGGACCCAACGGAATTCTCGTTCGCCCATAATATCATCTTGCACGCAATCTATCGAGCCGAACGTAACTTTGAATATAAAAGTGCGAGTAAAGAAAACGTTGCCGGGATCTGAAATATTAATCCTTTCCGACACTTTGAAAACTAACAGATTGTCCATCGCACAAGCTATTTATACAGTCGGCTGACAACAACAATGTAATATTGAAGTCTGTAATCATTTAAATACCACTTTAGTAATTCACAAAAATCAACATATCTGGGATGTAGAAGTTTATAAACACCGTATTCTTACCGTCGCTGAAATCAATCACGCTCAATCAGTTGCGGATGAATCCCTTTTGCAATCTATTAAAAGTAAAATTAATAAAGACATTCAAGAAGAGGAAATTCAGCAGAAATATTTTGGACTTTTAACTGAATATCATGATGTTTTTTCCACTACGGATTGATCCTTAGGAAAAACAGATGTTATCGAACATCAAAGAAGGTTAAAGGACAAGCAGAAAATTATCTATGTACCCTCGTACAGACTCCCTATGAAATTCCAGAATGAGATAAATGATGAAGTAGGTAAAATGCTAGAAGAAGGAGTCATTAGGAAATCGAACAACCCTTATAATTTTCCTTTAATAGTTGTACCGAAAAAAGATCGAACATGGCGTATCTGCATAGATTTTCGTCGCCTAAATGAGGAAACGATCCCTGATCGATTCCCAGTGCCATGTACTGACGATATTTTATCTTTGTTAGATGAGAATAAATATTTTACTAGTTTGGACTTACTTAAAGGCTTTCACCAGATATCATTAGAAGAAGATAGTATCCCATACACTGCCTTCAGCACAGCCAGGGGACATTATGAATTTTTGCGTATACCTTTTGGTTTATGTTGTGCTCCCATAACATTTACTAGAATGATTAACATAGTGTTTGGAGACTTGCTAGGGGATATATTGCATGCCTATATGGACGACCTTGTAATCTTTTCTAATACCTTAGAAGAACATTTACATAAACTGGAACTAGTACTACAGAGACTAAGATAGCATAACTTAAGGGTATAGATAAGTAAGAGTGAATTCTTCAATACTGAATTAGTCTATTTAAGTTTTACGGTGTCTGGCCAAGGTCTTAAAGTATTCCACGATAAGGTGTTGCCTATCCGTAACTTTACGATACCTACTGATGTCAAGGGAATACAGCAATTTTTGGGGTGTAGTGGATATTACAGGCGTTTTATACGCAATTATTCAATAATAGCCGCTCCCATAACTGATCTTACGAAGAAGGGCCTAGATTTCATATGGTCTGAGCAGCATCAACAGGCGTTTAATACCTTGAAAGAGGAACTTTGTAGTTCTCCTATCTTAAAATTTCCTGACTTCGGTAAGGAATTTTTCAATGCAACAGACGCCTCAGACTTAGGAGTAGGTGGGGTATTGCTTCAGCAATATGACAAACAGTTTTTCCCGATAGCTTTTTATTCACGAAAACTGAGAACTTCCGAAAGTAAGTATGCAGTAATAGACAAGGAAGGGCTAGCTATTGTTAATTCACTAGTGCATTTTAAGTTCTTAATATACGGTTATCCCGTCAAGGTTCTTATTGATCATAAACCCCTAACCGACTTCTTTAAAGGCTTTAGTCACAGCCCCAAACGAACTTGGTGGCATTTGATCATCCAAGACTTTGGTGCGAGAATCCGGTATTTACCAGGGAAAGCAAATATCATTGCTGATGCATTATCAGGCAACATCCATGCCTATTGCTAAAACAGTATCTGAACAGGAAGATCTGGGCTGGAGCGCTGAATTATTACAGACTGAACAAAGAAAAGATCAGAAATTAGAAAAAATCATAAATGCTTTGGAAGGAAATCGTAAGGAAAAGGAATATATAAAGTATACGCAGCAGAATTACATAATCAAAGACAATATTCTGTGTAGATCCGTGACAAGGAAAACACGCAATACACCACATGTGACTAACGACCAGAGAGTGGTACCAATCTCACTTATATCCACTGTCCTAAATTGGTTGCATCCAAATCCATTGCATGGATACCCGGGGTTCTCCATAATGTCACAGAAAGCCAAATCATTGTTTTATTGGCATACGATGCTTACAGATATATAAAAAAACACATAGCTAATTGTCGCACTTGTCAGGAAAACAAAGGGCACACGAAAACACCTGTCAGCCTAGGAGCTTATCCCGTGCCCAATCAACCGTTTGAAAGAATACATTTAGATATATTAACAGGATTTTACGAGCCAGACAGAAGAAATAAGCACCTCTTAGTAATTGCAGATGCTTTAACTCGATATACAGAACAGATATCGTTTAAAACTAAAACTACGATTGAATGCGCTAGGAAGTTTTACGAGTGTTACATTTGTAAACATGGAATTCCACACATGATAATCTCAGACTCGGGTGGAGAATTTAATAATAATTTCCTTAACTCATAGTGTGAATTCCTTAGCATAAGAAAATCAATACCATGATCTATCACCCAGAGTCGAATGGGCTAGTGGAAAGAGCGAATACGAAGGTTTTAAACATATTAAGATTAACACCCCAACTGGGATATTGCAATACCTGCGGTACTAAGTACTCTGAATCACTCATATCATATGACAATTAAAATGTCGCCGCACAAGGTATTGTATAGTACCCCAGTTAGAACGCCTTTCCATGTATTAACGCCTACAACTAATTTATCAAATCCATTAAAGGAATGTATAAGTGCAAGCAAAAGTCGTTTTGATATCCTTCGAAAGAATTTAGAAGAATCACAAATCATAATGAAAAGGAATCATGATAAAATAGCGAAGCCAACTAAAATATATACCGTGGGTGATAATGTATACATACAGGTAAATGTACGTAAAGAACTCAATTACAAACTAACTCCTAGGTTTGAAGGCCCATTTAACATTTTGGAAACATTAACGGCCAATAGATTTAGAGTTCAAAACGTATCCTAACCCACTGATGAGAGAATTGTACCATTGGCTCACATAAGAAATTAAAATAAGAGAGAAGGAAGTGAGGGAATTTTTTTTTTATCTATGAAACTCTTATTTGTATGTTAACATTTTTTTTTCTTCTTAATACAGGTGTAATCACATATATTTTTTCTCATTGCAGGTTTCCAAGATGAAGTTTTTATTGTTAGGATCGATATTGTTCGCTCAGACATTTTTCTCGTGTGGGAAGAGCTCTAAAACTAAAAGTATAGATTTTAAATATGGCATTATAGTAGAGAGAACAAAAGTCGTTTTTATTACCGCAAGTAATATAGTTATAGAAGTACACATGCAAGCTATTTTTCTCCCAGAGAATGACGTCACTAGCTTAAAGAGCGACATTTCAAGGTTTGCTGCTTCATTAAATGAAATGCATAAGACCTTTTCCTTTTAATACAGAGAGTTCGCTTGCATCGACACTGAGAGTGGCAGAATTGCTTTCACAAGACTTGCAAAATAAGACTTACGAGGCAGAATTTTTGGCTCGTGACCTTCTGATGTGGACAGTACGATACACTAACCTTGAAAGACGTAACCCGTTTATTTTTGCTGCACTTAACATCTTTGGATCTGTTGCAAGTTTAGGCTTAGGGATTTCAAATCGTCTTAAAATCAGTAATCAAAATAAGAAAATTGAGTTGTTTGAACATGAAAATTAATTAGTTTTATCAGAACTAACATCAATTAATCAAATTATGAGTTTGGTGAACGAACATTCTAGTAATATCAGTCAGATTATGGAAGTACAAGACTTGCTGGCAACGTTAACGTATTATAATTCAAAATTAGATCATATCCATACTAAAATTACACATTTCATTGAGAAATCAAAAGACTATGTGAAAGCTATTACGTTAGCAACTAAAGGTGTTCTCTCACCACATTTGTTGCCAATAAAAGACTCAACGTTAATTTTGGGGAACGGACGGGAGAAAATAGGTTATATTCCTTTGTTAGACGCACATAGGTTAGAATATTATTATAGCCTAATTACAGTAAGCATTGAAAATTACAGGATTATGATTACAGTTCCCTTTGATTCTTCCGATGCTTGGCAATCATACAAGATCTCTCCATTCCCGACTTTCATGACAAATAACTCAAGCCCAGTAATATCCAGTTTGACAGGACACATATTGATTTCCCCTGATAAGGAAACATATACGGTCATTAAAGACTTAGATAAATTAACTCACTGTTCAGAAGCAATGAATAATAAAGTATGTACAGCTGACTCCTTTGAATTCCATGAAAAATCAATGGATTCATGCGAGCTAGGTATAGTGCTAAACGGTGCTCTCTCCCATACAAATGAAAATTGTCTGAAAAAACTTTATCCCTTTGACGATAATAAGTTCAATTGCAGATTGAACAACGGCTCGTGGATACGATACGACATGGCCGGCTTCAATGTATCATGCCCGGACGGATCCACCTCCTATTCCCAAATATTCGTTGCAGCAGATGGTTGCATCGGTACGTCCACGAATTACACGGTCCAAGGAATTAACACTATCATCAGGGAACGGGCTTACTTCACGAATTTCACGTGGATCACTACAATCCCATCTTTACCTCTCCCATACAACGCACGAGTGGCTAAGCGGTTGATGAAACTAACCGAGATGGACCACCCGTCACCGACTTATGCAGATCTTCGTTTCTACGTGTTACTAGCAATAATCAGCGTTACGGTGATGATATTTTTCGCCGTTAACATCTTTGTTTGGCGTAGGTTAAGGCAAAGACAGGTGGAGCTCAAGAAGAACGTTTTGCCATATCCAGACAACACTCCTTTATTTCAATTTAGAGCCGTTTGAAATTGGCCATTTCATTCACTCGAAGGAGTAAAATTGTCTGGAAAAGTGAAGTGCACGAAAAGCGGTTAGTACGCTAGTAATATGTAGTTGAAGACACTCTAGGATATTTGCATTTTAAAAACATTTAAAAAAATAAAATAAAATAAAATAAAACATTTTTTTGGGCACCTAATAAAATATATAAGCACTATATGTTAATTTAAAGTATCTTTGGGCTATCTTTTCCCATGCCAACTTGCCATGGGCCAGCCCGGCAGGTTATTGCCCACAATCTCCCCAAATGAGTTATAACCACAGACAAAATTCGGTCGTTCCTGTTGGGTCAGCGGATTGAAATCAAGGCCCAATCACACAGTCTGATTTGGGTAGAGACTGTGTGCTGTATAGGAGACTATCAAACCATAAATAGTGCTTAACAGTGCTTCGTACAATGTAAGAACCCTCTCTGAAGAGATACACCTGAGTAGCCTGGAAACTGAGATTATGAACATCAATTGGGATATTATCGGAACCTCCGAGATGAGAAGACCAGGTGAGAAAATCTAAATGCTTAAAAGCGGACACTTGCTTTACAACAGTGGTAAGGAAAGCACGCAAAATGGTGTTAGATTTCTCATAAACAAAAACTTACACAGTAACATTGAGAAGTTCACAGCCACATCAGACAGAGTTGCTAGTGTCACTCTTAGAATTTCAAAGCTGTACAGACTAACTATCATACAGGTATATGCTCCTACATCATTGTCATCCCAAGAGGAACTGGATAACTTTTATGATGACCTATATGCCACTCTAAATAACAACAAAGCCCATTACTACATCGTAATGGGGGATTTCAAATTGGTAAGGGGAATGAGGATTGCGTTGGCAAATTTGGGTATGGGGAGAGAAATGAAAGGGGAGATGACTTGATAAATTTTGCTGTAACACAAAACTTTAAGATCATGAACACATTCTTTCGAGAGAGTGAAAGCAAGAGATGGACATGGCGAAGCCCAAACCATGAAACACGTAATGAAATAGACAACATACTGGTAGACAAACATAATATAGTTAAAAATGTTGATGTCCTGAATCAAGTCAATGTAGGCAGTGATCACAGGATGATAAGATGTAAAGTCCTAATCAACACCAATCAAGAAAGGCAAAAACTATTCTTCGTAAGACCAGAACTTATCAAAGTACCTGAAGCTCTCAGATCAACATTTCAGATAGAGTTAAAAAACCGCTACGAGATTCTTGAAAATTTAGAGGACCAAAACAGTAATGAAAGTAATTTGGAAAGCATGAATAATAACATTATTATCCCCCTGAAAGAAGTAGCAAAGAAGTTCCAGGACACAAAACCCTCTGACAACAGCAAATTCTCGGAAGACACAAAGAACCTCATGAAAAAACGGAGAAATCTCAAGCCCCCATCAACAGTGCGGGAGAAAATTGAAGCAGCAGAACTAAACAAAACTTTACAGAAAAAGCAACGAGAAGACCTTCGTAATAGAACGACAAAAATAATTGAAGATGTCGTCAATCAACGCAGAGGGTTTAAAACAGAAAAAAGAAAACTCGGCCAAGGGAAGCAAGAGAGTACTCCTCAGTAAAACATTGTTACCATCTTCGTGAAAGAGGAAATTAACACCTATCTCATCCCTTTCCAGAGATCACAGCAGGCGAGGTGCGACTAGCTGTCAAGCAAATGAGGAAGGGGAAATCACCGGGACCAGATAACATCACGTTAGATCTAATAGCAGATGCTGATGAGCCAATCCACATCAGACTGGCGCAACTGTTCAATGAATGTCTGAAGAAGAGCAAAACGCCAGAAGAGTGGAATAAAGCTATCCTCATTCTACTCTACAAAACAGGCGACCCCAGGGACATGAACAACCAACGGCCAATCAGCCTCCTTAATGTTATTTTTTAAAATTTTCACCAAAGTTATCACCAACCGAATTGTGAGAAAGCTTGATGAAAATCAGCCAAAGGAACAAGCGGGCTTTAGAAGAGGCTACTCCACAATTGACCATCTACAAACAGTTAACCAAATCGTTGAGAAAACAAATGAATATAAGATACCACTAGTAGTAGCACTTGTAGATTACACCAAAGCATTTGACTCGGTTTAAACTGAGGAGGTCATGTTAGCGCTGGAAGAACAAGGAGTTGACTCAGTTTGCATTAATGTACTCTGTCACATCTATGACCATGCAACATCATTTATTCGCCTTCACAAGGACTCTGAACCATTCCAACTCAAAAGAGGAGTCAAACAAGGTGACACTAGCTCACCCAGACTGTTTACTGCCTGTCTGGAGAGATATTTCCGACAACTCAACTGGCAAGAAAAAGGAATAAAAATAGAAGGAGAATATCTAAGTCACCTAAGATTTGCTGATGACATCATTATCATTGCTCACACCAAAGAAGAGTTTCAGCATATGCTCACCGAGCTAAATGAAGCAAGCAAATCAATTTGCCTCCACAAGAACTTCCAAAAGACCAAAGTCATGAGCAGTAAATATACTGAGAATGCAGATGGCATACTTGATATTGAAAACCAACAAATTGGGGAAGTGGACCATTACATCTACCTAGGACAACGAATCTCTCTACATAACGCCTGTAAAGAGAGCGAAATAAAAAGGAGAATAACCCTCGGTTGGCAAGCGTTTGGAAGAGCCAGTCCAGTGTTAGCAAAATAAAAAGATTCCTATCATCTTAAAAAGGAAAGTCTATGATCAGTGTATCCTCCCCACTGTCACCTATGGGGCTGAAACTTGGAATCTAACAATGAAGCTTTCCCTTAAAGTACGAACAATGCAGAGAGCACATGAGAGAATTATGCTAAATCTAACATGGAAGGATAGAACAACAGCTAAATGGATACATAAAAAAACTAAAGTAATGGATATCATTGAAACCATTAGCAAGCTCGAATTGAACTAGGCAGGGCACACTGCAGACAACAGATGGAAATCCCGAACAACCGTCTGGACACCCCGAGGATAAACAAGAAACCGAGGAAGACAAAAAACCCTCTGGCGAGATGACTTAGACCAACATAAGCAACAGTCCCACAGAATAGCTTGGGATAGAAGTCTGTGGAGGAACCTAGGGAAGGCCTAAATCCAACAAAGGACTTTTGAAGGCAGAAATGATGATGATGATGATGATGATGATATATATATATATACATATATATATATATATATATACATATATTTATATGTATATATGTATATATATATATATATATACATATATATATATATATATATATGTATGAATGTATGTATATATAATTATATATATATATATATATATATATATACTTAAATTATACACACACACACACCCATATATATATATATATATATTTAAATATGTATGTATGTATGTATGTATATATAAATATATATATATATATATATATATATGTATATATTATATATATATATGTATGTATGTATGTATGTATATATAAATATATATATATATATATATATATACTTAAATTATACACACACACACACATACCCATATATATATATATATATATATATTTATATTTATATATATAATTATACATATATATACTATATATATATATATATATATGTACGTCAATATTTATATATATATATATATATATATACTGTATATATATATATATATATATGTGTGTGTGCGTGTGTACATATACATATATTATATATATATATATATAATATATATATATATATATGCATATATATATATATATATATATGTGTGTGTGTATATATATATATATATATATGGTATATATACGTATTGAGCAAGAGATGGTGATAAGTTCTAGCTTTTTCAAAGAGAAAGATAAAAACAAGTATACATGGGTAAGAGTGGCAAATGGAAGAGTGGTAAAAAGGGTGTCAATGGATTATGCGTAGATAACTAAAAGAGTGTTTAGAGGATTAAAAGACGTGCCCTTGTTTTGGGGTATGGCTACCGGTATGTCTGATAAATTTTTGGTAAAAGGAAAATTAGTTTTAGCAAAAGAGTGGGGGAATAGAGTAGGTGGATGTAAAAGGGATCTAGTGAGCGTTCAAGAGCTAATAAAAACCGGGGGTAAAAAGTAAATATCAAGAAAGGTTGAAAAGGGCATATGACGAAGTGAAAGTAAGAGAAACTGGTAATTTAGAGGAGGAGTGGAAGTTAGTAAAAGAAAATTTTGTGGGGATCGCAAGTGATGTGTGTGGCAAGAAGTTTGTTGAAGGCAGCATGAGGAAGGGCAGTGAGTGGTGGAATGAAGGAGTGAAGGTAAATGTGGAAGAGAAAAAGAAGGCTTTTGAAGAATGGTTGCAGAGTAATAGCGTAGAGAAGTATGAAAGATATAGAGAGGAAAATGTGGAGGTTAAGCACAAGGTAAGTGAGGCAAAAGGGGCAGCTGACCTAAGGTGGCGTCAGGGATTGGGTCATTCATATAAAGAGAATAGAAAGAAGTTTTGGAAAGAAGTGAAGAGAGTAAGGATGGCTGGTTCAAGAGTTGAAGAGACAGTGAAAGATGGAAATGGAAGGTTGTTAAAAGAAGAGGATGCAAGGAAAAGGTGGCTGGAATATTCTGAAAGTTTACTGAATGTTAGGAATAATAGGGAGGCATATATAATTACTGTTGCAGGTGTTGAGGTGCCGGTGATGGGAGATGAGAATGAGAGGGAGAGATTACAAGAGAGGAAGTGAGGAGAGCACTAGATGAAACCTGAGTAGGAAAAGCATCTGGTATGGATGGTGTGAGAGCTGAGATGTTAAAGGAAGGGGGTGTGACTGTACTTGAGTGGTTGGTGAGATTGTTTAATATGTGTTTTGTGAAGTCAATGGTACCAGTTGATTGGGTTTGAGCATGTATTGTACCAGTATATAAGGGTAAGGGAGATATGCATGAGTGTTGTAATTCAAGGGGTATTAATTTGTTGAGTGTAGTTAGAAAAGTCTATGGTAGAGTACTGATTAATAGGATTAATGATAAAACAGAGAATGCAATCTTAGAAGTACAGGGTGGTTTTTGAAGAGGTAGGGGTTGTATGAATCAGATTTTTACAGTTAGGCACATATGAGAGAAATATTTACCAAAACGTAAGGAGATGTATGTTGCGTTTATGGATCTGGAGAAAGTGCATGATAGAGCAGATAGGAAAGCAATGTGGAATATGATGAGGTTATATGGAGTTAGTGGAAGGTTGTTGCAAGCAGTGAAAAGTTTCTACAAAGGCAGTAAAGCATGTGTTAGGATAGGAAACGAAGTGAGCGATTGGTTTACCAGAATACACATTCCTAGAAGTTAAGCATTTTGTTATAGCATTTAGTTCTGACATTTTTAGGTTTTTTTTTTTGAATATAGGAGTATTTTTTTTCATTTTCAATGTAATCGGAAATATAAATCACAGGATAAACAGTATACCAGTCAAATTCATTACGGGAGAACTAAAGTACTTGACTATATATTGATCAGTGTCAACCATAAGGACCAATAAATAATTACAACTTTGGTCTCTGATCCTGTGGCAAAGATAATTCAATATTGAATGATACTTGTGGATTGATACCTGATATATTGATAAAATTAATATACCTATATATATATACACACACACACACACACACACATATATATATATATATATATATGTATATAATTATATATATATATATATATATATATTTATGTATATATGCATACATATATATATATATATATATAAATATATATATATATATATATATATGTGTGTGTGTGTGTATATATATATATATATATATATGTGTGTGTGTGTATATATATATATATATATACATATATAAATTGTACCACGCTGGCCAGTCAAGGACTGGTGATGTTAGAATAGTTTTGTCTGATTGCTCACGGCAGTCCAACTATATATGCGTGGTCATGTCTAGTAGAGCTTTGCTGATCATGACAATACGCAAAACCTTTCACTAAAGTTAACAAAATGAGTTATGTTGATGGCATGCACTTATCGGCAAATCAGTTGTGCAATAACTATTTGTCTAAATTATTCTTACAGTGATAATAAGTTTAATTTTTATACTATGATGGGAACGGAAAACAGCTAATAAAAGATGAGGTAGCTCCCAAACAACTAACCTTATTTACAGACAACCCAGGTATTTATATCCTCCAGTGGGTCATATATCGGTAACAATTGGTGTTTACAATCAATGATTCTTGCTGATAGAGTTAACATTTGCATAAAAATGGTTGAAATGACAATGGAATGATAATAGGCTGTAAATTAACTTGTTACATACAACGACTTTCTACATCCAATAACGGTTGTGGTTTCAAAAACAAACTTTCTTTTTATATGCGTTGTTGTCTGCATGTGTATTACAAAGATACAATAATTCATTTCGCCTATTCTATTTCTATCATAGGTGTAAGATTATATTTAACTACAAGGAATAATAATTCTAAAACACTGATTCAAACTACGAAAAAGTCCCGTCCTTATCAAATCAGCACTAAATAAAATATGCAGTGTAATAACCGTAAGAGAAATGGTACCTGCGGCCGAATAGTAATACTTCACGTACTGTAAATAACACAACAAGTGAGATAGTGACATTTATTCAACAATGTAAACAAAATTCGTATTATACATAAAAATTTAGAATTACAGTTCATAGGATATACATATAATACGAGACAATTTCAGCAAAAACTATAGAGCATTTAATATTGTATATTATTATATATTTATTTGAAATTTCATGTTCTAAACGTCTCAAAATTGGTCGGGATTTTATATGCAGAAAGATTATATATATTTATTGCATCAAAGTTCATCATCATCATCATCATCATCATCTGCTCGTACGCCTATTTACGCAAAGGGCCTCGGTTAGATTTCGCCAGTCGTCTTCAACTTGAGCTTTTAATTCAATACTTCTCCACTCATTATCTACTTCACGCTTCATAGTCCTAAGCCATGAAGCCCGGGGCCTTGCAACTCTTCTAGTGCCTTGAAAAGCCCAGTTGAAATTTCTTCATATTTTGACTGGAAAGATAATTGAAAAAAAGAACAGTTAATCATTTTAAACACATACATTTTTCTGCAAAATTACATAATAATATAAGGATCTGTGCCCTACTAATTCATTAAAACTATAGTCAATTCTGCTAAAATTGGAATTCGTAACAAAGAATTACTGAAGGGAAACTCTAAAAGCTCAGAGTTGACAATAAAGGTTTTAAGCAATTATAGGTTTGCATATGAATAAATGCATGATTGGACTAAAAATAATCAGATTTCTGAGTTTTAAAACTAGAAATCGGAAAGAAGAGTTTTAGGAAGCATCAGTATCAACGAACATAAGTATTAGAGGAATATTTAGAATGTAGGAAACAGGGGAAAAATACACATTCAGGAAGACAGTAAATGTAAAACGTCATTTATAGCTGACGATCAACTATTTCATTTTAATTTTCTTCCTTTTGGTGTTAAAAATGCTCCAAGTCATTTCTCCAGAGTAATGTGGCGGTTTTGTCTCCCTTAATTGGCCATAATGTTTCTGTATATTTAGATGATATCTAATTGGCGGGAAATGGCCGAAGGACATGATAATAATATACGTAAAGTTTCAAAAGCATTGCGATATAATGGTATGAAATAAATTTGTCAAAGTGCAAATTTTTCTGTAAACAGGTAGAATTTTTAGGAAACATAACCCCAGAAGATATCAAACCTAGCCCAAGTAAAGTAGAAGCTATTAGAGATTTCCCCAGGCCACGTACCCCAGGGGAAGCAGCTGGGTTCCTGGAGCTCACTGAATATTACCGTCAATTCATAAGAGGTTTTGGAGAGATAGCGAGACCCTTAGATGCTTTACAGAAAAAAAAGTAATACAATGGGGAGTGAAAGAAGAAAGGTCCTTTAACCATTTTAAAGCTGCCTTAACAAGACATGACTTACTTTCATATCTTAGATTTGATCGCCCGTTTTTAGTGACAACAGATGCGAGTAGCTTAGCTATTGGTGGCGTAGTTTCTCATCGAGATGATAAAGGTAGAGAGCGATCCAATTGTTTTTCTTCAAGTGTAAGAAAAGGAGGAGAAAAGAACTATAGTACATTCAATCGAGAGGATTTGGCTATTTTTCGTGTTCTAGAGTGGCATCGGTTTTTATTAGGTCACTCGATTGAGTTGCAAAGTGATAATCGCCCCTTTCGGGATTTATATTATAAAAAAGATTTGACATCTAGACAAGCGAGATGGATTGAGAGATTGTTAGAGTTTAATATAAAGCGAAGCATTATATGCAATGTTCAAAGCTAGCTCAGCTTTAGGAAGAGTGGCGTGCCAATGAAGGGGGTCATCGGCCACTAAGTAACGTAAAATTTGCACTACTTCCCTAATATGTGATTTCACTAAGCCATTAGCTGAAGGCCTATTTGCGGTCACTGAAAAGTGTTCCATTTTCATCAAGTCCGTGACCGATTCAACCACCTTATTTATAAACTCGAGACCATTATCAACTATCAAAATTTCCGGGCAGCCAAACCTAGTAATGAAAGAGCACAGCACCGCGGCTAATGAATTTGCTGATTTATCCAACTTTGGGTAAGTATGAGTGTACCGATACACATATATACTTATGTTGTGTTTAATCAGTAGGAAATGGTCCTACCACATCCATATGCACTCTATAAAATTTAATAGGAATCACAGGGCACTCTCTGACTTCCTGTACAGTGTTTTTATGTCCTTTGAAACAGTTATGACCATGACAACATTTTATATAATTCTGTATAGATTTTTTCATTCCTAACCAAAAGAAGGATTCACTTTCTCTCCTTAAAGTTATATCAATCCCTAAATGCCCTGCGTATGGATTTGCATGTAAAAAGTGGATGGTTCGACTAATTGAAGAGGGAGGAAGAACTACTCATGCACGAAATTCTCCTCCCCTCTTCTCGTTAGCACAATATAAGATATTTTCTATGAAAAAATTCTCACGAGGCACATTCAGAAATGATGGATTACTCTCCAATTCCCATTTAATCACTGCTCACACTCTTTTCATCCATTCCTCTTTTTTCTGTCCCTCTCGGACTTCTTTTATGCCCTAGACTCCCAAGTCAATCACACCTGCATCATCAGGGCATTCATTCTGGACATCCCTGGTCATGTCCTCGGCCACCCACATATATTCATCTCTCTCTCTCTCTCTCTCTCTCTCTCTCTCTCTCTCTCTCTCTCTCTCGTTTTCTGATTGTTCCTTGCTTAAATTCTCATCCCGTGCTCTATTTTCTCTATTCAAATGGGGTCTTCAATATTTAGGTTATGTTCTTCGTTCCTCTTTTATGCCCTAGTTGTTACTCCTATTACATCAGCTACCTTATTAGCTTTACCTTCTGTGTGTTAAAAACCCTTTATATTAAACTCTAACCATCTTTCAATCCATCTCGCTTGTCTGGATGTCAAATCATTTCTATAATGTGAATTCTGTAAGGGGCGATTATCACCTTGCAATCCAATCGACTGACTTAATAAAAAGAACCGATTCCTCTCTAGAACCCCAAAAATAGCCAAAGCCTCTCGATCGAATGTAGTATAACTCTTCTCTGCCCTTTTTAATGCCCTGGGAGCAAAACCAATGGGACGCTCTCTACCTTTATTACATCGGTGAGAAACTATGCCACCAATAGCTAAGCTAATCGCATCTGTTGTCGCTAAAAACGGGTGATCAAATCTAGAATATGCGAGTAAGTAATTGCTAGTTAAGGCTGCTTTCTAATGGTGAAAAGCCCTTTCTTCTTCCAGCCGCAATTTATTTATTGTTTTCTTTAAAAGCTTCGAAGGGTCTCGCT
>NC_090748.1:22412051-22419551 GCF_036898095.1 Palaemon carinicauda | reverse complement strand
CTAACACAAAGTATACATATGAGCGAAGTATATGTTAAACATAAATTAGCTTATATAACCCCTATTTTAAAAAGTGGATCAAGACTAGAGACATGCAATAATAGACCTTTTTGTCTACCATCACATATGAAAGTGTATGAAAGGGTAATAAACAAAAATTAAGAATCATTTGGTTAAAAATAGTTTATTTTATATAGGTCAACATGGTTCTGTCCCCCGAAAAAGTACACAAACCCAACTGATAGCACACTATGAAAACCTATACAAAAATATGATAAATGAAAAAGACACAGATAGGATCTATCTAGATTTTGTAAAAGCCTTTGAAAATGTAGACCGTAATGTATTAAAAAAAAAAAAATGAGAAAGCATAATATTTTGGGAAAGATAGGAAAATGGGTAAAAGAATTCCTGCAAAACAGAAAACAGATAGTGGTTTCAAATGACAGGAAATCAGATGAAGCTCGGGTAATATATGGTGTGCCATAGGGTACGGTATCAGCTGCACTGCTGTTTTTTATTATGATCTCAGACATAGACTGTAATGTTATATACACCGTAGTGAGAAGTTTCGTCGATAACACAAGAATAAGTAGAGAAATTACTTGTGATGAAGGTTGAAACTCATTATAAAGAGAACTAAACAAAATATATGAATGGGCAGAGATAAGTATGATGGTATTTAATTGCGATACATTTGAATCAATAAATTATGGAAACAGAGAAGGATTGGTATTTGCATACAGGGGACCTAATAACGAAACAATCATAAACAAGGAAGCAATAAAGACCTTGGTGTAATGTTAAACAGGAATATGTTATGCAACGACCAAATAGCAACACTGTTAGCTGAATATGAAGCAAAACTGGGAATGCTATTCAGACACCTTAAAACAAGAAAAGCTCTACACATGATTACGCTTTCCAAAACTTATATACACTCGAGTACTGCAATGTGATTAGTACCCACACTATCAAAAGGATATTGCACAAATACAGAGTGTACAAAGGTCCTTTACTGCTAGAATAGAAGAAGTTAAGGACCTTGACTACTGGGAAAAACTGCAATTCTTAAAATTGTAGTCTAGAAAGGAGAAGAGAGCGCTACATGATAATACAAGCATGGAAAACATCAAAGGAATTACTGAAAACATCATGAAGCTAAAAATATCAGAAAGAGTGAGCAGAGGTAGATTAATAGTGCCCAAAACTATACCATGAAAACTAAGGAAGGCGCACAGGACATTAAACCACTATGCACCAGCATCGATAATGCAGCGACTATTTAACGTGCTGCAAGCTCATCTAAGAAATATATCAGGAGTGAGCATAGATATGTTTAAGAATAAGCTCGATAAATACCTAAGATGCATCCTAGACCATCCAAGACTGGAAGATGAAAAATACATCGGAAGATGCATTAGCAACTCTCTGGTGGATATATGAGGTGACTTAAGCTGAGGGACCTGGGGGAACCAAAACATAAAATAAGGCAATAAGGTAAGTCTCTCTCTCTCTCTCTCTCTCTCTCTCTCTCTCTCTCTCTCTCTCTCTCTCATTTTTTGTTTGCTATCTTTCTTAATTCCATGATGCATTTTATTACTTTCCTCCATCAACATTTAACTGTTTTTTAATTCCTACTTTATAGTATTCTCTCTCTCTTTCTCTCTCTCTCTCTCTCTCTCTCTCTCTCTCTCTCTCTCTCTCTCTAACAATAAATGATAAGTCATGAATATTATTCATCCGGAGAGGGGAAGCGATAACAAATGTAGACATATGATGTTTGTGGAATTTATGACAATAACTAGGAATGTATTTTATTTCATTCCATAAAACTATGGATAAACAGATCATCCTCGTCATTGCTGTCCATTGTGATGATGACCGGTTCCCCCTCTTCATGTATATTGTCAGATGACCAGTACTGTCCTTGAATGATCTGGACTTTCTCACAGCACCAGACTACACATCCTTGGCTATTAAACAATCAAAAAGTTTATATACAGCGACTTAGGAGGAAGATCATCAGAAAAATTCAAACATGATAAAGATTGCGCTAGAGTGATAGCACCATAGGAAGTATATTATGAGGGAGTGATTAGGTAAAAAGTCAAAACCATTGCAGTTTACAAGAAGTGAACTTGAGCTCCATACTCTTAAGAGGCATACTGTAGGAAGGTCATCTTGCAGGAGATACGCAGGTTTAGGGGATAAATGGAGACCCAGTCTTCTTTGCCACGGATGTTCAGTAAGAAAGCGTTCGTTGTTTGATGGATCACAAGGCAAGGGCCCGTGTAAGGGGGTGTTATCGGTGGTTTGCTGGTATCATTGCACAGGACAACATGTGATACCTTAAGCAAATCTGTCTGGATTTGTTGCATCCCTAGTGCTTGTAAGTCTGGCAGCATGCAGTATATTCTCCAACAACGTGACATAGACGCTGGAGATTGTCGGAGGAGTTTGCAGGTGGAAAAAATTCGGCGGGGACGACCAACTGGTCGCCATATATCATGTCAGCTGCCGAGAAATCCAGGGGGTGTTTATGAGTGGTCCTCGGTCCCAGAAAGACCCAGGGAAGCTGGGTACATCAGTTGGAGTCTTTACATTAGGATATTAAAGCTGCTTTGAGGTTGTGATGAAAACCTTCAACCATTCTGTTGACTGCAGAGTCCACAATTCAAAGGTGAAATTGGTAACCCTGTCAGAAGTAATATGATCAGGGATATCAAATCTGTCTATCCAACATGATAGTATGACAGATGTACATGAGGCGGACATTACAGGTTGTCATACATGCTTAGTACTCTTGTTCTTTTTCGTTGGGCTTCTTCCAAGGTCTTTTAATCTAATCCCAGAAGAAAGTCGCCCAATAAGTTTCTTGACAGGGTATCAACAATGGGATTCACTTTCCCAGGAAGGTGTTGATGAGTGCAATCATATTCAGCCAGGGCAGAAAGATTGTTTGCGTTGAAGGCATGCACCAGAGGAATGTGATCTGTGCGAATGATGAAGGACGTATCTTCTAAGAAGCGGCAAAAGTGAAGGACACCCAAGTGCACCGTTAAAAGTTCATGGTCGAACCTAGAGTATTCAAATTCTACCTTGAATAGTTTTTTACTGAAGATGGCCAATGAGCAGGGCGACCATTGACCAAATGCTCGAGTACTTCATTAATTGCGACGTCACTGGTATTAGGGGAAAGAAGGAGAGGTGCATGTGGCACAAGAATAGTGAGAGCAGCAGCGATTGAAAAGGCATTCTTTTCGTTACATAAGGTCACTTTGTGAAAAGGAATCCACTTCAGGTTTTCACCACGTAGAAGGTTGAGCTAACAAAGTAGCTGATGTCCTCTCTAGAGGTACAGTAATAGGAGTAACAAATAGGGCACAAAAGAAGAACGAAGAATGTAACCAAAATTTTGAAGACCCCCATTAGAATAGAGAAAATAGAGCACGGGACTAGAGGGAGATAGTTACACATGTTAGAGAGAGAGAGAGAGAGAGAGAGAGAGAGAGAGAGAGAGAGAGAGAGAGAGAGAGAGAGAGAGAGATTGGAGCGGTGAAAGGGAATATGTGTGGGTGGCCGAGGACATGACCAGGGGTGTCCAGAATGAATGCCCTGGTAATGCGGATGTGATTGACTTGGGAGGTTGGGGCATGAAAGAAGTCCGAGAAGGACAGAAAAAGGGGGAAAGAGTGCGAGTAGTGATTATATGGGGAATTGGAGAGTTATCCATCATTTCTGAATGTGCTTCGTGAGAATTTTTCTATAGAAAATGATAACTTATATTTTGCTTACGAGAAGAGGGGAGGTGAATTTTGTGCACGTGCAGTTCTCCTCCCTCTTTAATTAACTGTACCACCCTCATTGTACATGCAAATCCGTATGCAGGGACTTTAGGGATTGATAGAACTTTAAGGAGAAAAAGTGAATCCTTCTTTTGGTTAGGAATAAAAAAATCTATAGGGAATTAAAGAAAAGGTCATGCTTGTAAGTGTTTCAAAGAACATGAAACACTATACCGAAAGCCAGAACTGGCCTGTGATTCCTATTCAATTCTATAGGGTGCATATGAATGTGGTAGGACCATTTCGTACTGGTTTAACACAACTTAAGTATATATGTGTATCTGTGGATGCATTTACTCTGTACACTCATACCTACGCAATTTTGGATAAATCAGCAAACTCATTAGCCCAGATGCTGTGCTCTTTCATTACTAGGTTTTGTTGCTCTGAAATTTTGATAATTGATAATGGTCTCGGGTTTATAAATAAGGTGGTAAACTCGGTCACGCACTTGATGAAAATTAAACACTTTTCAGTGACTGCATATAGACCATCAGCTAATGGCTTAGTGGAATTGTATATTAGGGAGGTAGTGCTAGCTTTGAACATTGTATATAATGCTTTGATCGGGGACACGCTTTCTTTTTAGTATATGGACAGGGTCCTGTGTTACCATATACGGTCCTGATTAATTCGCAACAATGTCCAAATTATTCAACGGAGCAATACCGTGTATATTTATTGAATCTATTGAGGAGAGTAATGAACACCACTGAAAGGTTTTTGAAAAGAGCTAATGAAAACCACAGCTCAAAGTATGACGGTCGTTTCAAAACCGCACCGGTAAAAGTATTTGTGGTCGATCATGTGCATTTGAAACAATTACGACCTAGGAAACACAAACTATAGCCAGTGTATTTGGGTCCGTACCAAATATAGATGGTTAAATCTAACACTGTAGTGATACAAAGCATTATTAATGGCGCAGTGTCTAAACATTATCTGGCACACATACAAGTGGTGCCTGAAGAGGTAATTTTCAAAAGTGTCAGTCAGAGTTTTCCTCTTTACGCCTGCATACATAACATTCCTCGAGTTGATGAGTAGAATATTTTTTTCCTTTTCTGTTGTTGTTGTTTTAACAGACCTAATTTCTTCTTTTGACCAGTTTTAAATAAACTTGATGATAACAATGCATTCTTATGTTGATGCTTAATGTATTCGTAAAGTGTTGTGGTAATTTTTCTGAGTGTGGCAATGCGTATAACATTGTTGAGTGAGCAGAAAAACCATCAGAGGTTAAATGGGTCAGGTGCGATCCGTCAGGCGGATGCTGTATTATTCATGTACTTATGTGATTCCTGGTTGCTGGGGCCAGGGCGGTTCCCGAAGGGCAAATGGCTGCGAGATTAAAGTTCAACCTTAAGGGAAGGCAGTGCTAGAGAATGTATAGATGTAAATACCTTATACTTAAAGTTATAAGAAGAGGACGGTAAGATGAAGGATTACCTTGGGAAAACAGCTAGTGGGCACCGGTTGATAGTTGCAAGTATAGTGTAGTAGTGATTTTAAAAGGACGAAATGGTGGTGGTCAGTTGTGTTGCAAAAATGTGCCTAAACTCACATAAGTAAAATCGAAGGATGAACTAATGTCTAATACTACCACTGTCCCGCCCTAAAAGGTCTTATTGCCTGCAACCAGAGTGAGGTTATTGATGAGGTTTTTTAATACTGGTGTTGATATGTTTTTTTTTTTTTTCACTTTGGGTATTCTGTATTTTAGTTGCAGAGGTCATAAGATGAAATGAATGAAATTATTTATGTTGTATTGACTACATTCTTACATAGAGTATTTAATTTTTAATTTTTTTTATTAGAAGATGTGTTATTTTTTGGGGGTAATTTATATATATACTGTATATATCTATACCTTTTGTAGCATTTCTGTTTAGTACATACCATGCCTATTGTGGGTGGGAGTATCCTCCATATATCATTGACTAGAGAGGTCGAGTGTGCACCTCCTCCCGGAGTGAGGAGATTTGGGGGTGTGGAGTAATGTCCCAATCCTTGTATAAGATATGTGTTGTACATCAAGGTAAATGAACTCTATAATCATGAGAATTCCACAAAACCTATAATTCAGCATGTTGTAGCAAGATTGAATTTTGCTAGAGAGGGGTAGTCAGTAGCCTTTGTGTGTTCTCTTAGACAAGGCGCTTGCCTGAGAGTGATAGCGGTAAACAGTGCATTCAGAACCCTTTATAATAGACTGATAAAACCCCATGTTCTCATGTCTCATTATCCGTTGACATGAGATATATATATATATATATATATATATATATATATATATATATATATATATATATATATATATATATATATATATATATATATATATATATATACAACTCAGGAACATATATGGTGATCCCTCCCTAAATCTGCACTCTTTGGTGTTGATGCAATAGTTCCTCGTTTACTTAAACCAGATGGATTAGTCACTCACTGTCCAAAGGAAAAGGCAACACTTTTTGCTGATTTTTTTGACAGTAAACAAAGTAAGGAAAAACTTGAACTTCCTCATTCCTGTTTCCCTGAAGCTAAACTAACTATTTTAGCTTTTCGATCTCGTGAAATTAAAGCTCTATTGATGGACCTTGATGCTTATGGAGGTGTAGACCCAAATATTATTTTTCTTTTGTTTTTTATAAACACTGCAGATATCTTAGCTCAAAAGTTATCTGTTATTTTGCGTAAGTTGGCAAGAAGATGAGCTTTTAGCACTTGTTTGAAAATTGGTAATGTTACTCCTCTATGTAAATGTGTTAGTGGTAGCTCAAGTCCCACAGATTACCGCCAAATTTCCATAACTCTGATATCATCTAAAGTTTTTTTACTTCTTCTGGCAAAACGTCTTAATAGATTTGCTGAGGGTAATCATCCATACCCTAGTTTGCAATTTTGTTTTGGTAAAGGCCTTGGAGCATGTGATGCCCTTCTTACAATCTCCAATGATGTACAGAAATCCCTTAATTGTGGTCAGGAAGTTCGTATGATTGGGCTTGATTTAGTGCTGCCTTTGACCGTGTTAATCACGAAGCCCCTGTTTTCAAACTCAAACAGTTGGGAGTGGGTGGGTCGTTTCTTAGTATTATTATTGATTTTCTAAGTAATAGATCTCAAAGAGTTGTTTTGGATGGGCACCATGGTGAGTAAAGGAATGTGATATCCGTAGTTCCACAGTGTAGTGTTCTTGGCCCATTACTTTGCATACTATATACACATGACATGTGGTTTGGCCTAAAAAACAAGCTTGTTGCATATGCAGATGATGCTACTCTCTTTCCATCAATTCCATCACCTCAATGTAGATCTAGGGTTGGTGAATCCCTTAATAGAGATTTAGCTAAAATTAGTGCATGGTACAAATTATGGGGTATGAAGTTGAATCCTAACAAAACTCAAAGTATGATTGTAAGTAGGTAAAGGACGGTGGCTCTTCAACATCCGGATTTCAGTATTGATAAGGTTTTTTTAAACGTGTATGACGCTTTTAAAATTTTAGGTGTGATTCTTGACAGCAAATTTACTTTTGAGAAACCCATTAGGTCTGTGTCTTTTCATTTGCGAAAAAAATGGCTTATTGAGAAAGTCTTTCAAGATTTTTGGTGATCAATCTATTCTGAAGAAGTGTTTTAATTGTTTC
>NC_090748.1:22394551-22402051 GCF_036898095.1 Palaemon carinicauda | reverse complement strand
GTAGGAAAATATAAACTTCCTTTCTTTGACATAATATTTCAGTTCTGGAATCATGAAATCATGAAACATGTTTTTAGTATCTACTAGAAATTGGACTTTATCTTGATCGAGTATTTCTCATAAATCACATTTTTCTAAATACATTTTTGCTCTATTGCCGTTTGATTAGAGTTGTGTTTTATGGCGATTTCAGAGATCTCCTCGAGGTCTTTTTATATCAGTATCTTTCCTCACCATTCCTCCGGTGCTCTTACCAGCTTCTTTGTGTAAGTGACATTTGAAATATCTTGATCTAAAAAGACATTTGTGAAATATTCACCCTAAACATGGAATGTTTTGAAATGCTAATTCGCCATTTCAAAAATTGATTCTTTAAAATTATTTAACCTCTCTCTCTCTCTCTCTCTCTCTCTCTCTCTCTCTCTCTCTCTCTCTCTCTCTCTCTCTCTCTCTCTCTCTCTCTCTCTCTCTCTCAAGGTCACTTTCTCAAGAGCTTCTAAGATTACTTTTAAATGCGTCTTAATTAAAATTCCTTCTTAATTGGATTCTTATCAACTATGTGCGTCATATGGTTTGGATTAATATTCTCTATTTCTCATATTAATTGTGTGAGATATCACTCTTTATTAGGTTAAATTCAACATAGTGATGAGTGACGGATATGAAAGGTGTGGAATGAATGTTGTTATTTACGTCACTGACAATAATAAGCATTTCTTACAATATATGCTATTAATTGTTTTCTAGAACAAGTTTCATTATATCTATAATATTTGAAAAGAGAACGTAATCAAAATGGCTTCGTAAAGAGATCTAATAAGTGTTTCTTTTCATGATTATCGTAGTAATTGGAGCTTTTCTATCTGTTCCATAAATCATGTGACTATTGATAGCAAGTACATGAATTCAACATGGTACTTAATTTATAATTTTGAGCTTTGTTGAAAATTAAATGTAACTTGAAAGAAAATTAAATATTTCTAATTCCAATAGTCTATGACAGTAGAATATATCAATAGACATTATCTATATTCATACATTTAGTATATTTCCTTCCTCAACTTAGGAAAGTGTTTCCATAAATACATGATTGGTACTGCTATGAGGTTTCAAGAATATATGTCAATTAGTATGCTAACTTATATATATATATATATATATATATATATATATATATATATATATATATATATATATATATATATATATATATATATATATATATATTTATATATCACCCATTACTATTCCGCTGCAGAATAAAGTCTTCAAAAATGTCTCTTCACTTAAGTCTGATTATGGTTATTTCCTTGCCAGTCCACATCCGCAAACTTACTCATTTCGTTAATCCTTCGTCTATTTATTCTTCCCTTACTTCTTTTACAATCTCTAGGGACAATCGGTTTTTCTTAAAGTCCATTTATTGTCTGTCATTCTCAATGGATGTCTCACCCTTTTCTATTTCTTTTTGTTTAATTATATATATATATATATATATATATATATATATATATATATATATATATATATACATACATATATATATATATATATATATATATATATGTATATATATATACGTATGTATATATATATATATATATATATATATATATATATATATATATATATATATATATATATATATATATATATATATATGTATATATATATACTGTATATGTGTGTTTGTATTTACATGTGTTTATATATATACATATATATATATATATATATATATATATATATGTATATATATATATATATATATATATATATATATATATATAAAATATATATATATATATATATATATATTATATATATTCATATATATATATATATATATATATATATATATATATATATAGACAGATAGATATGAAAAGCCTTACCTTATTGACTTATTGCCTTATTTTTTGTTTGGGTTCCCCCAGGTCCCTCAGTGTGAGGCACCTCGTATATCCACCAGAGAGTTGCTAATGCATCTTCCGGTGTATTTTGCATCTTCCAGTCTTGGATGGTCTCGGATGCATCTTAGGTATTTATCGGGCTTATTCTTAAACACATCTACGCTCACTCCTGATATGTTTCTTAGATGAGCTGGCAGCACATTAAATAGTCGCTGCATTATCGATGCTGGTGCGTAGTGGATTAATGTCCTGTGCGCCTTTCTTAGTTTACCTGGAATATTTTTTGGCACTATTAATCTACCTTGGCTTGCTCTTTCTGATATTTTAAGCTCCATGATGTTTTCAGTAATTCCTTCTATTTGCTTCCTTGCTTGTATTATCATGTAGCGTTCTCTTCTCCTTTCTAGACTGTATAGTTTTAAAAATTGCAGTCTTTCCCAGTAGTCAAGGTCCTTAACTTCTATTTTAGCAGTATAGGACCTTTGTACACTCTCTATTTGCGCAATATCCTTTTGGTAGTGTGGGTACCATATTACATTGCAGTACTCCAGTGTACTACGTACATAGGTTTTGTAAAGCATAATCATGTGTTCAGCTTTTCTTGTTTTAAAGTGTCTGAATAACATTCCCATTTTCGCTTTACATTTAGCCAACAGTGTTGCTATTTGGTCGTTGCATAACATATTTCTATTTAACATTACACCAAGGTCTTTAATTGCTTCCTTGTTTGTGATTGTCTCATTATTAGGTCCTTTGTATGCATACACCATTCCTTCTCTGTTTCCATAATTTATTGATTCAAATTTATCGGAGTTAAATACCATCCTATTTATCTCCGCCCATTCATATATTTTGTTTAGATCTCTTTGTAGTGAGTTCCTATCTCCATCACAAGTAATTTCTCTACTTATTCTTGTGTCATCGGCGAAACTTCTCACTACGGAGTTTTCAACATCACAGTCTATGTCTGAGATCCTGAGATCATAATAACAAACAGCAGTGCAGCTAATACCGTACCTTGTAGCACACCCGATATTACCTGGGCTTCATCTGATTTCTCGTCATTTGCAACCACTATCTGTTTTCTGTTTTGCAGAAATTCTTTTACCCATTTTCCTATCTTTCCCACAATATTATGCTTTCTCATTTTTTTCTCCAATATGTTATGGTCTACCTTGTCAAAGGCTTTTGCAAAATCTAGATAGATCACATCTGTGTCTTTTTCATTTATCATATTTTTGTATATGTTTTCATAGTGTGCTATCAGTTGGGTCTGTGTACTTTTTCCAGGCACGAAACCGTGTTGACCCACATTAAACAAATTATTTTTGACCGAATGGTTCATTATTTTCTTTTTTATTACCCTCTCATACACTTTCATAATATGTGATGTTAGACTAACAGGTCTATAATTGCTTGCCTCTAGTCTTGATCCACTTTTGAAGATAGGGGTTATATAAGCTAATTTATGTTTAACATATATCTCGCTCATATCTACACTTTGTCTTAGCAGTATTGCAAGCGGCTTCGCGATAGTGTTTGCAGTTTTTTTTTAACAAAATCGCTGGAACTCCATCTGGTCCGGCTGTCGATCCATTTTTAATTTCGTTTATAGCCTTGACAATATCTGCTTCAATAATATCTATATCCGTTAGATATTCAACATTTTCTTCTCTCATTTCTGTTTCATTATTCTCATTCGCAATTCTTGGCGTGAACTCACTCTTATATTTTTCTGCTAATATGTTGCATATTTCCTTTTTTTCTTTCGTTAGCCGTCCTTCAATTCTTAGAGGGCCTATTTTTATTCTCCCTTTATTCATCTTTTTTGCATAGGAGTAAAGTACTTTGGGGTTTCTTTTTATATTTTGAAGTGTCCTTTCTTCTAAGTCCCTTTTTTCATTTTCTTTCGACTGCATAATCTTTTGTTCTGCATTTTCTATCTTACATTTTATTTCCCTCATTTTCCACACATTTTTTTCTTTTGCAAGATTTTTCTTCCACTTTCTAATTTTCTGAGAGAGAGAGAGAGAGAGAGAGAGAGAGAGAGAGAGAGAGAGAGAGAGAGGGGGGGGGGTGTAATATCGTGAATATATGTTGTCAAGAAAAGCTCTGTATTTCGTAACTCAGCTACTAAAGTATAACCATAAATGCTGGGTCTGCTACGGCTGCGAATGTGCGAGGTTATGCCAGTATGTATGCAAATTCTAGTTTCTGAGAGCAGTGTTTGTAGCGCTATAACTTCGAGTAAACTTGAAAGTGCGAAAATCATCGAGTTAAACTCTCTTTGTAAAGTGAATATGATTAAAGTTTTCACAACCATGAAGTATATAATTTTTTACCTTTTTGTTGTGCTTAAAAATGAGTAGTTGTACGTACTGACTTGAAAAGATATATTATTTTATAAATAAAGCTGCAAATAATTATTTATCAATTTTTGGAACTGAAAAAAAATGTGCTATAATGTTACGAATTAAAGGAAGTGCTAACGCGCTGAGAATTCATAGAAGGGCTGAAGTGCTAGGAATTAAAATAAGTGACAAAATCGTAAGAATTATAAGAAGGGATTAAGCTCTACAAAAAAACTGAAAGGTGATTACCTATAAGTCAGATAAATATTGGGGAGAATATGACACTAGTTAAAGAGTAAACGTGTCACTTAGAGATGTGAATGTGTGAAAGTTAGAATGACATAAAGTAATATTTTAATAATAATTGTTAATAGGACAGTGCAAGAAAGGAAATGATAATGAAAACTGCCTTTGGTAAAATCTAAAGTATTGCTTTATTGGGGAGATGGAGTTAATGGTGTTGGCTGCATTTAAATGGAAAGGTAGTTGTCAGGAAAAGAGATAGCATGGAGGGGAAGGGAACGAACTCCCAGAATGAATAAAAAGGGGAGGTATAATCCGGAAATATGTTCGTAAAAGATAGATGGAAATACAAGATGCCCAATAAATTTAACAGAGTGAAAATTATGAGTGAAAGAGATTTAATTACTCCTGCTCAATTTTGAATCAGTATTATGTTGACACAAGATGAAACATCAAGTTTGACAGAAAAGGATAATAAATTATATATAAAGGTGATTATGGCAAGTGAATATCATAAGTGAAATTAAGTAGAAAATGTAGCTGTTGAATAGAGGAAAAGAAGATGATGTTAAAAAAGAAAGGTCTGTATTTGGAGAGTGTGTAAAACTTAAAAATAGAGTTATGGAGACAGACGATGGTATCTATGGGTTTAGTAAGGTGGGAAGAGGAACAAGAACATTGATAATAGGACTTTTAAAAGCCAACCTGACGCTTCAACAATTATTGTCCCCACAACGCCGCAAAATGCACTATGCCACGGCTGCAGTTTCGGTGGTATGCAGCCGGATGCATTGTTTGTGCCTTTAAGCGCACTTTTAACCTATAAGTTATGTAGTCTACACAATGAGTAGCAAAGAATGGTCTGCATTGGTACGTATTGATAACCAATAGAACTACTAGTTGACGCTTAGGTTGAATATTGACATGAACTCTTAGCAATTTTTGGCACCAAATTCTCAGTGTTCATGGTTGCTTCATGCAAGGAGCACGTACCTGGCGTGAAAGTTTATGCAGGTCAAAGATTTTAACATTCCAAAATTAATTTTACGACAGGACACAAACATACACACACAAACAGGCACACAATCAACCACACACATCCTTCACATAGTCCTCTGCCTAATTCCCAAAGACTTTGATAACTGGCACACTGAAATGCATGCCATTGCAGGAACGAAAGTCATGCAATCGCCGGGTTGGAATAAGAAATGCGATTAATGCGAAAAAAATATACAGGAGGACCAATTGCAACAAATACCCAACAATTGGGTTAACGAGTTCTATGGATAAATGATATGATTAAAAGATAAAAAAGAATCGGCTGTGGAGAAGAAGAAATCTGTATTCCCCGTCATGAATATAGACGGAAAGGCATGAACAAATTCATTACACTATTAAATAAACAAATTAGGTTGTTTCTGCAGAGATAACCGTACTGGGTCAGTTTAATTATTGTTTTCTGGTTTTATGAATATGAAGCAGATTCAGATGAGTCTAAACAGAAGCTCTTGTTTGTGTATTCCATCCATGAGAATATTGCTGTCAGGCTCAAGATTTTGGATGAATATTTTTCTGCTCCTAGGTACAGTTAGACTTTATTATATATGAGCTAAAAGTTTTTTTACATTATGTTGAAGAAAGATTTATCTTTTTTATGAAGGAAGCAGGATATCTTCGCAAAGCTTAGAAATAATTAGAAAAGCAAAGAAAACACAAAATTTGGTGAGAACCGGGAGATAATTTTTTAAAATATTCATAGAAGTTATAATATTTATATAAGAAGGCTTTATTTTACATGGAAATTGTTTGTAAATAGCGAATATGACACACTGCATCACAGATTTTGATATATTCTAGATTTTTTAATGTAATTGATTAAACATGCCAATACCTTTAAGGTGAGCAATGACATCATGTGTCACACTACTAGAATTGCTGTTTTGTTGCGTAACTAATTAAAGAATAAAAATACTAACGAACCGAAGAAAGCAAGAAAAGGCTGAATGAATTTCCTATATAAAGAAAAAAGTTAAAACGATATTTATGGTTTTAAAGAAAGCAAAGAATAGCAATAGATTTTTATTTTGATGTAACAAAATTTTAAGTAAATATTCCGATATAGAAAAAAATGATATATGAAACATGATAATTGTAATCATTTACACAAGAAACATATAAAAAAATTATCTATGCATACATAACAATAAAATATGAAGGTTTTGTCTGATAAAAATCTAACAATTGTAGAGCATGGACAAGCAATATATTATCAGGGTTAACAACTTGATTTGTGAAAAACTTTTTTTATATTTGAATGTCCATATTTTACACTGCAATGTGCAAAAATAACAAAAAGGCCTTTTATATAGTACATGGAACATGACAATTACAATTTATTTACAAGTACACAAACAAGCATAGAAATAATTATATTTTCACCCATCGATTTCTTGAGAAAAATACGGTCTACATGCGACGTATCAAGACATGCCTTCTCTTCCATTCTACTTAATAAACAAGTAATGAATAATCGAGAAAAAAAAAATTGAAAATAGAAATATGAATAATTTTCTTATATACTTCACCAATAAGTTTTATGGTTCTGGGACAGTTTGATACTGGAAATTTTGATACCGGACATTTTGTGACGAGGCTTTTTCACTACCGGACATTTCGATACCACTATATATATATATATATATATATATATATATATATATATATATATATATATATATATATATATATATATATTGGTTGTTTGAATAATTGCCAAACTTTTCTTGTAATTGGTTGTTTAAATTTTTTTTTTTTATTCAAAGTCCGGCTATTTATAGTGAACATTGGTCGGAAGGTAAATATTCTTAGTCTTTCTATCACTCTAAATAGTTTATTAGATATATCAATAGTTCAGATGTTATCTGCTGCCTATTTCACCTCTCACAAAATGTTTACAAACAAGTCGTAACAATAGTTTTTAAATAGAAATATCA
>NC_090748.1:22369551-22389551 GCF_036898095.1 Palaemon carinicauda | reverse complement strand
GAAGAAAATGAACACTCCTGGAATAAGAGAAAAATACGATGATTTTAGTTTAACAATACAAAATAGGTGCTTCTGGGCAACATGATTAAATGAAAGCAAGTAAAAAAGAAATTAACAGTTATTTAAAAAAAAGAAAAAATTCTATTGGAATCAGCAAAAGAGAAAGGTTGAAAAGTTCCTAAACAAAATCAAGGAAAACTACCAGAAAAGACCAAAATCCTAATGAAGAAAAGACTTGAACTGAGGGTGAATCCGAAAGTGATGAAATAGAAGTTGCAGAATTATTCAAAACAGTAATCAAACTAAAACTCCAATACATTCCTAAATGAAATCAGAACAAAATTGAGGAAACACTAAAGAAAGGAAGAGACATCAAAATAATGAAAAGAAGACTTGAATAATAAAACACCTGAGCCTTTACGAAACATAACAGTAGTTGAAGAAAAGAAAGTATTAAAAGACATGTAAAAAGGCAAAGCATCAAGAGGTGTCCTAATAATGTATTTGATAAAAGATGAGGAATATTTTATAGTATAAAACTCGCTGATCTTGCACAAAATGTGTGCGACAATACTCTATACCTACAGCTTGGAAAAACTTTATCAATATACTATACACTAAAAGAGAGAAACAATAGACCTGAAAAATTAAAACCCAATAAGATTACTCTCCGCATTATATAAAATTTTTACTTAGATCATAATTATTAGGCCAAACAAAAAGACAGCTACAAAGCAGGCACGCATCAGAGGCTTGTATTCAAGAACTGACAATATCCATGTCATTAACTTGCTATAGGGAAATTCAACAGAGAATAACAAATCAATATGTATCTCATTTATTTCTTGTAAGAAAGCTTTTGAGTCTGTAAAAACTTCAACAGTAATGAAACCTCATTAAAGTCCAGGATTTGTTAAATCTTATGTTAAAACACTTGAAGATATCTATACAGGAAGTACAGCAATCCTAAAACTACATAAAGCTAGTGAAAAAAATCGGATTAAGAAAGTATTTAGACTGGGAGACTCCATCTTTCCTAAAATATTCACAGCATTACAAAAAGAGAAAAATATATTTAAAATTTTGATTGGGAAATTGTAGGGATTGATATTAATGGGGAATACCGTTACAACTTAAGATTTACAGATGACATAGTTTTGTTAAGTGAATTGTGGGATGAATTACAAAATATCGTGGAAGATTTGTAAAGAGAAAGCAAGAATAGTAGGACCAAAAATAAATATGAGACAAACTATGATGAGGTTCTATAAAAATGCAGAGAAGCAATGAATTATGGATAAGACTTAAGACATTGTTAATAAATATACGTATTTTTGACAGATATCGAACTTGAAAGACGAGTAAGCATTGGATACAGAGCTTTTGGTGAACAAAATTATATTACGAAATGTACAAGGCCACTTTCTCTAAATAGAAAGTTATTTAATGAACCGGTCCTACCCTTTTAAACTTACAAGTCAGAAACTCGGAGCCTTACTAAAGCATTAGAAAATGAGCAAGTTACAACTCAAGGAGCTATCGAAATAGTGATGATGAGAATAACACTTGGAAGGAAAATATTAGCAAAATGTATACGAGAGCAAACTAAAGTAGAGGATATTCTAACATATGTAAGAAAGAGAAATGGCCATGAGCAGGGCATGTAATGAGAAGGACAGATAATAGATGAACATTAAGAATAACATAATGAGTTCCTAGAGATTGCAAAAGAAGCAGGGGAGAGAGGAAAAGACGATGAATTGACGACCTAAGAAAGTTTTCAGATATGAACTTGCATAAAAAGACCATAAACAGACGAGAGTGGAAGGGTATGTCTAAACCCTGGTTCTACAGTGCACTAGTGAAAGCTGATTATAATGATGATGATCACGATATATATATATATATATATATATATATATATATATATATATATATATATATATATATATATATATATATATATATAATCATCATCATTATCATCAGCTTTTACTAGTGCAGTGTAGAACCAGGAATCAGACATACCCTTCCACTCTCGTCTGTTTATGGTCTTTCTATGCAAGTTCACATCTGAAAACTTTCTTAGGTCGTCAATTCATCGTAAAAGCTGATGATAATGATCATGATTATGATATATATATATATATATATATATATATATATATATATATATATATATATATATATATATATATATATATATATATATATATATATACATATATATATATATATGATAGCACTCAATTGGACAGTAGTGAAATTACATTTATGTACAAATTCAAATATGCAATATTAATCGCAGAGGTTCAAGGATATTTCCGGAAATATTCAGGTGTCATTTTATGAACTTGTGGGCTTGTTTTGCGATTTTGAAAGACACCAATTTTTAGTATCCTTAATTTGAAAATTTACAATTCAAAAGCTTTTGTCAAAGTAACATTAATTCATTCGATATCATTGTACATGCCTTATTGAAGAAATACTATATATATAACAAGATAAGACTCAAAGCTCAGGAAGTAGACAAAATCAAAAGAAAGTTATTAGGCATATGAAATTAATGGTTAAAAAGAAGAAAAAACAAAAGATGAATCATTTAAGGTTAACACTCACAGCGGTTGGTGACTAGAATGTCCTCTACAAATCCCTTGTGTTCAGAAAGCGGTTTAAATGGTTGCCGGTTTGCCGTTGAATGCAGCACCTTATTTGACCTTAATACCACCACAAGAGGCAGTGACATTCCATTGCGCAATATATATCTGGAAGGGAGAAATGATTACAAGCAATAACTAGCCACAAATCTCACGTATGATTATTTCATAGTTTTAAACTTTTTCATGTTTTCCTAAGCAATCATTGTGGATGATCTGTTTAAAAAAAAGGATTTTTTTTTTCATTTTACATTATACAAACATATTAGAAACCCCTTTGTTATGTTCAGGAACTACATTTGATTCTGCTCATATTGGGTGCAAGATTAGTGAGACACAAGGGACTAAATTCGGTTAGTAATTTGGGACGTGTAGCACAGACTGTGTTTAATTTACAGCCGTGAGTTATAACTCGCGTCTCATAGAAGTGATTAGCAGTCAAGTTTAGAACAGGGTGTTCGGTTAGTGTCTAAAAGATATATTCAATATACCAAGAGAGCATTTGTATTTCAAACACCTCTAAAGTTATTCTTTTTATTTGTATTTTTTTCATTTTAGTGTCTAAACTCTAAAGATTAATCATTAATGGTGTCCTGTTTATTTTTAACTATGTTTAGGAAATTTGCTTGTTAGTCTTCGAATTTTTACGTCTATGGAGTCAATTGTTGAACTCATAATTGCAAAACATTTAATAGATTGTCGGAACAACTTATGAATTATAAGAGAAGGAAAACCCCTATATAGCATACATACTCAAATGAAAATATCAATGTGCATAGTGAACAAGGACAAAAAACCTTTATATGGTAAAAAAAAAAAAAAAAAAAAAAAGGAAATATGCCTATACTGATATTTAGGACTATTAGAATATGCCATACAGGGAAACTAATGGTGAAATAGGAATTAAACCGTTACGGTAAATTTAAAGAAAATATTATTAAAACTTCATATTTAGAATTTTTCATTTGCTTGTGTACCTTTGATTTGAATCAAGGTCAAAAGCAAAGGCTATAACCTAAGACCAAAGGTCAAATATGAATTTAGCATTGTTTTTTATTTTGTTTTTTAAAATATGATATATGTATTGATTCTAGGCATACATAACCCCCTACCATAATGTATATACCGATTTTCATATTATAATAAATCCACTTGTCTAAAAGATAAAAATTTCTTAAGAAAAAAATAAAAACTTTTATATAATGAACAATTTTACAATATCAGGGTATGGCATTACAGTGTTTTAGAATTTAAATACTGAGAAACATGGAGTTTTTCAACTATGTAACATCCAGCCTAAAGTACACTTGTACAAAAAGATAAAAAAAAAATCATTGTATTATTTGGTGCTACTGTTCGGCACCATGTCCTTGAGGACAGGCACTTAAGGGCCGATAGAAAGAGTGTCAATTATTTACTCCACTATCAAAAGGGTACCCTCTAACATGCACGCCCTTGGCCCTCTAACTTCAATAATTCACTAACAAATGGACAGAAGGACCAACCTCTAGATTAACCGTGGAGATAGCAGTGCTGAAAATGGGTGGAGTCATTTAAAGAGATCAAAGTTCTTTAGTCAGGGTAGAAAAATACCCAGGAATATTAGTTTGGTCTGATCATATTATCCCTATATAAACAATCACATTCACAAGGAGCAAGTAAAGTTGCAACTAGTCTAAATAAATTTAGTCTTTTCTTAATAAATATTGCATGGTTTCTCCTTTAGCAAAACAAGTTTAAAAATTTAGTGATGTTGGTTTTTCTGTTCGGTTGTTGAATTGGTTCTGCTTGCACGGTTGTTATAGCAGCTCTCCCTTTAATGCTGCTAAACTTCCTCTGCCTGCACAGTTGTTTTATTAGTTCTTTTCTCTAGGGTTGTTACATTTCTTTTGCCTGCATAGTTGTTTTAGTAGTTCTTTTCTTTAAGGTTGTTACACTCCCTCTGTAAGCACAGTTGTTTTAGTAGTTATATTCTTTAGGTTTGTTACACATCTTTTTCCTGCATGATTGTTTTAGTAGGTCTTTTTTATGGCTGTTACACTTCTTCCGCAGGCACAGTTGTTTTGGTATTTATTTTCATTAGGGTTGTTACACTTCTTTTGCCTGCATGATAGATTTAGTAGTTATTTTCCTTATGGCAGTTATACTTCCTCTGCTGGCATAGTTGTTTTTGTAATTATTTTCTTTATGATTGTTACACTTCTTTCGCCTGCATGATTGTTTTAGTAGTTCTTTTCTTTATGGGTGATACACATCCTCCGCCGGCACAGTTGTTTTAGTAGTTATTGTCTTCAGGGCTGTGACTCTTCTTTTGCCTGCATGGTTGTTTACGTAGTTCTTTTCTTTATGGGTGTTACACTTCCTCCGCCGGAGCAGTTTTTTTTAGTAGTTATTTTCTTTAGGGTTGTTACACTTCTTTTGCCTGCATGATTGTTTTATTCTTTTCTTTATGGGTGTTACACTTCCCCTGCCGGCACAGTTGTTTTAATATTTGTTGTGTTCAGGGCTGTTACTCTTCTTTAGCCTGCATGATTGTTTTAGTAGTTCTTTTCTTTATAGGTGTTACACTTCTTCCACCGGAGAAGTTGTTTTAGTAGTTATTTTCTTTAGGGTTGCTATACTTCTTTTGCTTGCATGATTGCTTTAGTAATTATTTTCTTTATGACTGTTACACTTCCTCCGCTGGCACAGTTGTTTTAGTAGTTATTTTTTTTTAGGGTTGTTACACTTCTTTTTGCCCTTATAATTGTTTTATTAGTTCTTTTCTTCATGGGTGTTACACTTCCTCCGCCGGCACAGTTGTTTTAGTAGTTATTCTCTTTATTGTTGTTACACTTTTTTTGCCTGAATGATTGTTCCAGTAGTTATTTTCTTTATGGCTGTTACACTTCCTCTGCTGGCATATTTGTTTTTGTAGTTATTTTCTTTAGTGTTGTTACACTTCTATTTCCTGCATAATAGTTTTATTAGTTCTTTTCGTTAGCCCTGGCTGTTACACTTCCTCTGCCGGCAGAGTTATTTTTGTAGTTATTTTCTTCAGGTTTGTTACACTTCTTTTGCCTGCATTATAGTTTTAGTAGTTCTTTTCTCTATGGCTGTTAGACTTCTTACGCAGGCACATTTGTTTTAGTAGGTATTTTCTTTAGGGTTGCTACACTTCTTTTGCCTGCATGATAGTTTTAGTAGTTCTTTTCTTTATGGCTGGTACACCTCCTACGCCGGCACAGTTGTTTTAGTAGTTATTTTCCATATGGTTGTTACACTGCCTTTGCCTGCATGATAATTTCAGTAGCTTTTTTTATGGCTATTACACTTCCTCCACTGGCAAATTTGTTTTAGTGCTTATTTTTTGTGTGTGTGTTTTTACAATTCTTTTGCCTACATGGTTGTTTTGGTAGTTCTTTTCTTGAGGGCTGTTAAACTTCTTTTGCCAGCACAGTTGTTTTAGTAGCTATTTTCTTTAGGGTTGTTTTTCTTTATGGCTGGTACACTTCAGCACAGATGTTTTAGTAGTTATTGTCTTTAGGGCTGTTACTCTTCTTTTGCCTGCATGGTTGTTTTTGTAGTTTTTTCTTTATGGCTGTTACACTCCCTACGCTGGCACATATGTTTTAGTAGTTATTTTTTTTAGGGTTGTTACAGTTCTTTTGCCTGCATGATTATTTTAGTAGTTCTTTTAGTTAGGGCTGTTGCACTTCCTCGGCCTGCACAGTTGTTTTAGTAGTTATTTTCCTTAGGGTTGTTACACATATTTTGCCTGCATAATAGATTTAGCAGTTCTTTTCTTTAGGGTTGTTACACTTCCTCTGCTGGCACATTTGTTTTAGTAGTTATTTTCTTTAGGGTTGTTACACTTCTTTTGCCTGTATGATTGTTTTTGTAGTTCTTTTTTTTTTAGGGCAGTTACACTTCTTCTGCTGGAAGAGTTGTTTTAGTAGTTATTTTCTTTAGGTGTGTTACACTTCTTTTGCCTGCATGATAGATTTATTAGTTCTTTTCTTTATGGCTGTTACACTTCCTCTGCTGGCATAGTTGTTTTTGTAGTTATTTTCTTTGGGGTTGTTACACTTCTTGTGCCTGCATGATTGTTTTAGTATTTCTTTTCTTTAGGGCTGTTACAATTCCTCAGCCGGCACAGTTGTTTTAGTAATTATTTTTTTTAGTGTTGTTACACTTCTTTCGACCTCAGGATTGTTTTAGTAGTTCTTCTCTGTAGGGCTGTTACACTTCCTCCACCGACACAGTTGTTTTAGTAGCTAGTTTTTTCAGGTTTGTTACACTTTTTTTCCTGCAGGATTGTATTAGTAGTTCTTTTCTTTATACCTGTTACACTTCTTCTGCTGGCATAGTTTTTTTTATTCTATTTATTTTCTTTAGGGTTGTTACACTTCCTTCGCTTGCATGATAGTTTTAGTAGTTCTTTTCTTTATGGCTGGTACACTTCCTCCAACGGCTCAGTTGTTTTAGTAGTTATTGTCTTCAGGGCTGTTACTCTTCTTTTGCCTGCATGGGTGTTTTAGTAGTTCTTTTCTTTATGGCTGTTACACTTCCTCCTCCGGCACATTTGTTTTAGTAGCTATTTTTTAGGGTTGTTACACTTCTTTGCCTGCATGATTGTTTTAGTAGTTCTTTTATTTAGGACTGTTACACTTTCTCTGCCTGCACAGTTGTTTTAGTAATTATTTTCTTTAGGGGTGTTACACTTCTTTTCCCTGCATGATAGATTAAGCAGTTCTTTCATTTAGGGCTGTTACACTTCATCTGCCAGCACAGTTGTTTTTGTAGTTATTTTCTTTAGGGTTGTTACACTTGATTTGCCTGCATGATTGTTTTAGAAGTTATTTTCTTTATGGCTGTTACACTCCCTCTGCCGGCACAGGTTTTTGAGTAGTTATTTTCTTTAGGGTTACTACACTTCTTTTGCCTGCATGATTGTTTTAGTAGTTCTTTTCTTTAGAGCTGTAACACTGCCTCTGCAGGGACAGTTGTTTTAGTAGTTATTTTCTTTAGGGTTGTTACACTTCTTTTGCCTGCATGATTATTTTAGTAGTTCTTTTCTTTAGGGGTGTAACACTTCCTCTGCAGGCAGAGTTGTTTTAGTAGTTATTTTCTTTATGGTTGTTACACTTCTTTTGCCCGCATGATAGATTTAGTAGTTCTTTTATTTATGGCTTTTACACTTCTTCTGCTGGCATATTTGTTATTGTAGTTATTTTCTTTAGGGTTATTACACTTTTCTTGCCTGCATAATAGTTTTAGTAGTTCTTTTCTTTATAGCTGTTAGACTTCTTATGTCAACACATTTGTTTTAGTAGGTATTTTATATAGGGTTGATACACTTCTCTTGCGTGCATGATAGTTTTAGTAGTTCTTTTCTTTATAACTGGTACATTTTTCCGCCGGCATAGTTGTTTTAGTAATTATTTTCTATATGGCTGTTACATATTTTTTGCCTGCATGATAATTTCAGTAGTTTTTTTATGGCTATTACACTTTTTCCGCCGGCACAGTAGTTTTATTACTTATTTTCGTTAGTGTTACACTTCTTTTGCCTGCATGGGTGCTTTAGTAGTTCTTTTCTTTAAAGCTTTTACACTTCTTCTGCGGGCACAGTTGTTATAGTAGTTATTTATTTCAGGGTTTTTACACTTCTTTTGCCTGCCTGATTGTTTTAGGTAGTTCTTTTCTTTATGACTGTTACACTGCCTCCGCCAGCACAGCTGTTTTAGTAGATTTTTTCTTTAGGGCTTGTACACTTCTTTTGCCAGCATGATAGTTTCAGTAGTTCTCTTCTTTAGGGCTGTTGCACTTCTTCCGCCGGCACTGTTGTTTTAGTAGTTATTTTCTTTAGTGTTATACTTCTTCTACCTTCATAACAAAGTGCTCAGGTCCATCTTCAGGTAGGAAGGGAGGTGGATATACTCTCTGCAAGATGAAGTCATAATGCCTGCCCATGGTTGCATTCATTGGCCACGGTGAACAAAATGGCATCCTGTCTGGAATAAGGAGACACAGCTGGGTAAAGAGGCCGGGGGAGGGTCCTATTAAAAGTTTAAAACTAATGGTCAGGAAATTTAGCCAGGTGAAACGTAGCTTTCGCAGAAATTATTATCACATGACATAGAATAAAGTGTTGAAGTAGGTGGATTTAATTCTTAGCTTGAGGGACTGGATGTGTTATTAATTATCTCGGGGTGTCAAGAGTTAGGTGAATTTATAGGAAATAAACTGTGTCTAAGGATTCAGCACTAGAAAAGGTAAAGCATTTAGGGTCAAACATTAGCGGTTGGCCTCGTCCGCCAGTGGCTAATCTCGGATAGTCGAAAGACTCAAAATTTTACGAGATATATCTGCGTCAAAGGATTTGGTGTCTGAAAAAGGGTCTAGATTTAATTGAAGTATTAGTTGGGCGGGCTCAAGAATGCTAATGACTAATCAACATGTGTCCTTTCAAGTAGGTTTAATGGTATATGCTTGAGGCGAAACTAAGCCCACCGTGTTTCTTTTCGAAGTCTGACTTTCCGAGTGGCTTGCTGAACTGTCATTTTTGTGAGACAGCTCTGCCTGAATCTCTTTTGTGATTTTAAAATTCAGGTTTCATTCGAGAAGGTACTCTTATATGAGTATGTATGGTCAGTTGATGTGGTAATTAGCAATACGAATAGTGATATCAAATTGCAACTTGTTTAAAGAGAGAGGAGTTGAAAAGTTATTCATTCTGATACCAAAGTGGCTATATAGGGCTAAGGATTATAGAATTACATTGCAGATTAAACCAGATGGTATATCGATAAAATACAAATTCATCAGTAGCACACCTAATTCTAAGGTCAATTAATTCAATACTTAGCATGCGAGTTAATTTTTCGTCGAAATCCTGGTTATATTTCGGACAGATTAATTCATTTGAAATAATATATTTTAAATCTAAGGAAGAACTACTATGACAAAACATCATAAGATATAAATCCCAGCAGATACAATGTATCATATATATAAATCCCAAGGGCACATACGATTTTAAAGGTAAAATGGAGACACAATCCTTTGCTCACTTGAAACAATGTTTTTACCTTGGTCTCAAGTATTAAGAACAATCGCCATTTATACGCCAAAGAAAATAATTCGAGAATATCTTTTTCTTTGTACAATTCCAGTGAATTTCGGTTTTATGTAAATACATGAATCAAGAGTATTACCATTTTGTTCACTGAAAAGATTACCGAAATAAGGTGAAATAGAAATTAGGAGGTTTAAAACTAAACTATATCATACAAAGACATATGATAAGAACATGTCAGTCATAGAGTCTATTGGTGGTAACAATGCACTAAATGTAACAGGAAAATTGTCAAACAAGATATCTTCATGTTAGGATATAAGGTATTGCCGAGAAAAAAATCAATATGGTTGGAAGCAATGAACCTATTATATTTCTACATTTTTACTAACAAGAAAATTGTATAGACAGTAGATGCACCTATCGTGGATAGTTGGATTTGTTGTTAAATGAACAATTTGATCCAGTTGAAATTTTTGTCTATGGATTCCATTAAAGAGAAATATTTTTAAAAAGGTCTTTACATTATAACAATCAATGGCTTTTCCACCTTCATATATATTACATCTTTCTTTTACTAACGTATATAAGAACTATTTTTCTCTAATAGAGGTACTAACCGATATCTAAATTTTTTTCTTCCTGTTCCTATTTTTTTCTTCTTATACCTCTCCTCACCATTTTTCTTCTTCTTCTTCTTCTTCTTCTTATTATTATTATTATTATTATTATTATTATTATTATTATTATTATTATTATTATTATTATTATTATTATTATAGTCTCCAGAGATTGGTGGCCTATAGCGTGGGGTTTGTCTTGCATCGAGCTTCCTTATGAAACCATAACTTTCATCACTATATGTGTTGTTCTCAGTAGCCTCCACTGTTGCAAACTTCAGGTTGTATGTCGGCTCATCTTTTCTCAAGTCTAGTTTACAATGACTTAGGTATGGTTCCCAGTGCTTCTATGATTATTGGCACTACTACTTTCATATTCCGTAGCCTTTTCAATTAAACTTTTCTATTTTTTCTCTCCCCTTATATTGAACTCTAGAGTAACACGGTATTGTGATATTTATGAGTGACCATTTTCATGTTGCCTCGTCGACTAAAAGTGAAGACTAATCGATGTGATTTTATTGCCCCGTCCGTCTTTTTACTGTAGTCTTAGAGTAAGTTTAACCTCATCATTGTCTACCACAACTTCAGGGTGATGTTCGTACCATTTGCTGCTGCATTGCGTTTGATATTCTCTACAGAGACTCCAATGGAGAGCTTTAACCACTCGATCATGTCGTTTCTTATATTGATGATGATAAAGTGCTGAGCATTTACTAGCGATGTGGTAATGGTATCTTCTTTTGCTATATATTATCGGTACTTTAAAATGTTAGTTTTCTGTATCGGATGTTAAATATATTTTGTCCTCGAGGCCTGATCTAGTGCTGTCATTATCATCCTTTCAGTTCCCTTCTCAAGTTCTCACTTCTGTAGCCACTACCATGTTTCCTTATTAGCCATGTCTTCCGTTTTTCTCATGAATTATATTAACATAGGTTTTCTTTGTCAATCCTCTTGTCACTTTTTTTCCCCTTTATCTCTTTATACATTTATGGGTCTTCATCCTCCTTTATAAATTTTTCTTCTCAAGCGCTCTTTACCAACTCATTTTCACCGGTTTTAATGAGCTGTCCCAGCATTCTGCTTATGAAGTTAACACAATCTTCTGTACTATTGAGTCCTTTTCCTCCTTCACTGCCAAGTCTGTCAATGTCAGTGAAAAAAATATTCATATAAATTCTGTAGATGCATTTACAAAAAGGGAAAGAATATATTGAAAGTATTTAAAAAAAAAAAAAGCTGAGGATATAAGAATTTATAATACAAATGGCAGCTTCTCTGGTACGTCATTAGTAGTTTTACTTGAAGTTGTCGGAAGGATTTTTCCAAAAATCTTAAACTAGGAAGGCTCACATTATGCAAATCAGGATTTGGAAGCCTAGGTGATTTTGCCACAGCTTGGACTATTCACTGGTTCCAGGGGACTTTGCCGCAGACGAAACATGTACTAGTGTTGCCCAACGGAGTGTCCCCTGCCCTGTGCATATACCACCTGCATTGGTTGCATTTTTTTATGTGTATATAAGGACAATCTTACAGGAATGGGTGGAGGCAACTTTCTATTGGACTGCTGTTTCATTTGAAAATACGTCTATCTTGTGTTTGGGAACAGATCAAAACTAAGCTTCCTTTTCTGAAAAGTATTCCATCGTCACTCTTCTCTATATCCATTGAAGAAAGGATGTCTTATTTGTAACCAAATAAGATATGCGAGCCCCATCCCCAAAATCATAACTGTTGTTCTTTCCGGTCATGGACTGTCTACTGTACAGTATGCTGATGGAAGGCTCTCATGAATAGGGTCATCTGCAGATGCATATGACAAAGATCCATGGGTGGCTGCTGACAGGAGACTTCATTCAAGGTTACCTTCATTATCTCCTCCCTCGTCATCTGCTTTCCTTGATCGTATTATGGCATTATTAGATACAAATGGAACAACCAAGAAATTATCATGAAATACGACGGAAATGACAGGAAAATTTTCTCAGTGCACAAGATCACACTGAGGAGAACAACTAGGTCATCGTAAGCCAATTGAAGGAGTCTTCTGACTCGACGTGTTCACTACTGCATTTTATACACCGGAAATTGCGTGCGGGTGTATTGCCAGTCGTAATTTGTGCTTACAAACTTTGAACCACCTCTCACACTGAATGAAGGACAGGGCAATGCATTATGGGACTTTCAATAATCTTAATGGCATTAGGATTTAGGAAATCATCACTCCATAAGTTCTGCTTTGTATGCCATAACATGACAACAATTGCCAGTTAGAGTAGGTCGTAACACGTGTGCTTTCGCTTACAATAACATTTGCGGATAATAGCTGTATGTTGTAAAATTTGATGAATTCCTGGCGTTTCAACGCAATTGATGGCAATTTGATTGTTGTTAATGCAAGGTGATGTTTTAATTAGCAAGATCCTGACCATTACAACAAATGATGCCTTAAATCCCGGCTGTGTAAACTTAGCGTAATATATACTACTCGCATGCATGATCCTCAAAAGGCAAGTTTCATTACATCTGAACTAATACTTTACTAATTCATGAGCATTATATAGCTAGTTTCTAGAAATCTATATATCTCTTCTGACTTTTTTGATAACCAAAATAGTTCTTTGTTAATAACAAAGAACTTGTCTTGGACATGAATGTTGCCATATACTATAACTTTTAGATGTCAGAAATTGCAATAACTTCTTTGTTCCATGATACTTTCTTTAAGTAAGGAGCTTCAGCTAAAACAAAGAATTGTTTACGTAAACCCCTTCCTGTTTAAGAAATTCTTGACAAATGCACGTTGTGCTATATCAGTAAAGTAATTAATATATCCCGTCAGTTTCAATATCTTTGATGACACGCGTGTTAAATATTAAATAAAAAAAAGGGCTTTTTATCCTTTCTCTTTTATAACCATATTGATATTTACACTAATCTTCAGTTATTGAGAAAGTTACTGATGAAAAGAGAAGTCAAACAAAGGCATGTGACAAAGAAGATAAGAGTATATACAACCTTCAGACTTTTCTTTTGAGATTCTACGGAAGAGGATTTGCAACTAAAGTCGAAGTAATGCAAAAGAAAGAGGGAACTCTCTTTGACTCGACAACATTTTCGTTATTTGCAAAGCTTCGGGACAGCATCTTTTCTTCACTCTCGAATTTCTTTCTTTTTCCCAACATCCTTTTGGTTCTTTCCTAACAGCATCACTTTTCGTGTATTGTAAGAAAAATTTGTTTTATCTTCTTCATGAAGGACATGGTGATCTAGATATCATAGACATAATTAATTAATCAAAATGTTGAAATCAAAAACAAATATACTCATGTTAATGAGTATATAATTATGACCTATTGGAAACGTCCCTGAATGGTAACCTGCTGGACTGGGGTTCAAGCCCGGCTAAAGGTGAATCCTCAGCAGCCAATGCCTGGCATTCCATGGTCCTAGCTTAGGTAGAGAAGGTTCTTGGGCAATAATCATAGGAATATAAGGACAGTCTTCAGGACATCGTCCTTCTAAAAAGTTCATTGTCACTGTCCCTTGCCTCTGCCATTCATAAACGCCCTCCAAACTTTAAAACCTTTAGAATCAAAGTTTTATGTACATTTCAAAAGTGCTATCGGTTTTCAGAATATTTAATTTTCAATCATTCATATATACTAAATATGAATCATGAGATAGGAAAAATTCTCGGTCCAAATGGTTCAATCATTAAGGTATATAAGCCTACGTTCAAAAGAAAACAGGCAAAATAGTTCATCAGTTTTTCTGAAGTTGAAGGCAGCTAAGACTAGATTAACGGCATCCCATATAAGTTTTACCCGTGATACTCAATTATCGAAATAAATGGTAAAAGGAAAATCAAAGAGGAAAATTTATATGAATAATATTTGATAGATTATCGTTAAGTATGAGATTTTTTTTTCTCGTAGAAAAAGAGTAATTATTACTATCTTATAAATCTACTTTCCTTTCAATCTCTCCTATATTATTGGTTATTTCCACGGTAAGAATATTTTTCTAAATCATAATTATTTTATAATCTATTTCAAGCAAATGCCTCTACAAGGACCCAGATTTCGATTTACGACTTATTTTTCAAACATAATTTCAAATTAAACCTGAATGCGTTACATATCTGGAGAAAACTAATATTTTATAACTGTGCTGTATTTCCATCAAATTCACATATACCTATCTGAGATATGAAATTTACCTACTCACGCTCATATCAACCATTTGCTAAGTATTGTAGGTATTGTAGGTGATATTCAGAATTTTTAACAGATTAATGATTTCTGAACAGCCAGAGAACGTTATGTATTAGTCATTCATAATCTCACTTTTTTTGAGAAATTAAAGCTAGAAATTGGCGTCAAGATGGTTATTACACGGACAATTATTATAACTATTACCATTATATATATATATATATATATATATATATATATATATATATATATATATATATATATATATATATATATATATATATATATATATATATATATATATATATATATATATATATATATATATATGTATGTATATATATACATACATACATATAAATATGTGCATATATATATATATATATATATATATATATATATATATATATATATATATATATATATATATATATATGTGTGTACATATATATATATATATATACATACATACATATAAATATGTACATATATATATATATATATATATATATATATATATATATATATATATATATATATATATATATGTGTGTGTATATATATATATGTGTATATATATATATGTGTATATATATATATATATATATATATATATATATATATATATATATATACACACACACACACACACACACATATATATATATATATATATATATATATATATATATATATATATATATATATATATATATATATATACATAAGACACCCACTCTTCCATGATGACTCATATTGTCTTCTGGTATATTTGGACTTAAATTTCTCCAAAAAGTCTATACTGTCTCTTGATATCCTGCAGCTTTTTCTCATCGCTAGGGAGAGTAAATCATAAGATGCAGGTTCCGGGTTTTCTCTGATGAAGCGAGGACAGTCGACTTCTGTACTCGCTGTGTCAGGGTTGGATCCGGTAGCGGTACAGACTTCAGTCGTAGTTCCAATGCCAGGGGGAACCAAACGCTGTTCTGCCGCTTGTGGGCCATTATTGCTGCTTTCCCTTTGAAGGATCTCATGTTGAGGACCTTCAGAAGGAGGTTGTGCGGAGGGACCAGGTAAATCCTGGACCATCGGTTCCAGTCTAGGGACATAGCGTCCACTGCTTCAGCCAGCGGATCCTCGTACGGTGACACATAACGATGTGTTTACTTGTAGTTTTTCTTCGCAAAGAGGTCTATCTGCAGTTTCGAGACTTGACTTTAGATGAAGGAGAACGATCCAGCATCTAGGGATCATTCTGACTCTATCGGTGTGAACCTGGATAGAGCGTCCGCTGTCACGTTGCGGACCGCTTGAATGTGAACTGCTAACAGGTGCCATTTCTTTCTTTCCGCCAAACGGAATAAGGCCAACATCATTTGGTTGATTTGAGGCGATCTCGACCCTTGTCAATTAAGGCATCTCACTATCACCTCGCTGTCTAGAACCAATCTTATGTGGGTCGAGTGGCGAGGAGAAACTTTCTTTAGTGTCAGATGTACTGCCATGGCTTCTAGAAAGTTGATGTGAAATGATTGGAAAAGATTGGACCAAGCTTCCTGGTCTCTCTTCTGGTGAGAGTGGCCTCCCCAGCCTTCCTTTGAAGCGTCTGTATGGATAGTAACTGATGGGGGAGGAGGTTGAAGAGGTATCGATATCTTCATTTGCTTGGCTTTGGACCACGGCTTGATAAGCGTTCGCAGTCGAATCGGTAGTGGTCTCATCAGATCTCTTTGCGCGTTTGATGCGTATTTTCTCCAGACTCCTGTTGCATCCTTTAGCCGTGCTCTTAGCACTGGATCTATTATCGAAGCAAACTGTAGAGAGCCCAGCACTCTCTCCTGTTCGCGTCTTGATATCCGTTTGGATTTCAATAGTGTCTTAAGAGATCCTGCTATTTCTTTCCTCTTCTTCCCAGGAATGGAAAGTCGATGTGACTCCAAATTCCAGTGGATTCCCAATCACTGAAATTTTTGAGCTGGAGATAGTCGAGACTTTTTTATGTTGATCTTGAATCCCAGATGTTCCAAGAACTGGATCACTACTTTGGAGGCTTGCATGTATCTGTCCTGGATGCTGCCCACACCAGCCAGTCGTCCAAGTAGGCCACTACTTGGATCCCCTTCAGGCGTAATTGATGGACGGCTGCGTTCGCAAGATCCGTGAAAATCCTTGGGGCTATGTTTAGCCTGAATGGTGTGTCTCTGAAGGCGTAAAGTATTCTTTGTAACTTGAACCCTAGGTAGGAGGAGAGGGGACGATTAATTGGAAGGTGCCAATAAGCGTCTGACAAGTCTATGGAGACGGGGTATGCCCTTTTTTAGGCAGTAGCGTCCTTATGTGTTGAAGTGTGAGCATCCTGAACTTGTCGTTCACTATGAACTTGTTGAGTGGCGACAAGTCCAGAATGACTCTGAGTTTCCTGAGTCCTTCTTTGGAGCACAAAAAAGCCTTCCTTGGAACTTGATGGACTTTACTTTTCAGATTACTCTTTTCTCTAAGAGTTCTCGGACATATTCTTCCAAAACGGGGGTAGAGTGTTGGAAGAACTGAGGAAATGGAGGTGGAGGACTGTTCCAGCTTCAACCTAGTCTATTCTTTACCTGGCTGTAGGCCAAGGGATCGAAGGTCCAACGATACCTAAATAGATGTAGTCTTCCTCCTACTGGAAGCATCTCACTTCTGCTGTTGTGGACCTGAGGCCTTGCCTCCTTGACCGCGTCCTCCCCGGAATCCCCTTCCCCTTGAAGGGCGTCCAGAAGAACCTCTGGCTGTTCCTCTAGCTTCTGAATGAAAGGAAGAAGTCTGCCTTTCAAAAGCTGGGTTAAAAACCGGCGACTGTGTCGCCATTTGTTGAGGTACCAACTGGTACATGGTTGGAGGTTGTGCCCCTATCTGAGGCACCTCGGTCACAGGAAGTTGCTGTTGTTGCTTTCGGTAAGGCTTAGCCGGCCGAGAGGATAGCCTAGGCCTTTTTGTCATCTTCTTGGGTTGGGGACCCTCATCCGGAGAAGACTTTCTCTTAAGGTTTAAGCCCCACTTTTTGAGAAGGTTCCTATTCTCCGTGGCTTTGTCTACTAAATCTTTAACTACTTCGTTGGGAAAGAGGTCTTTACCTCATATGCAAGAGGAGATCAGCTTCCTCGGTTCGTGCCACACCGCAGTCGAGGCGAACACGAACTCTCTACAGGCCCTCCTACCTTTAGTAAAGCTATAGAGATCCTGTGTAATTGTGGCCAGATGGGTTTTGGCAACTACCATGAACATATCCTGTTTCTTGGGGTCACTTGCCATCATTTCTTTCGTCTCTGGCTCTCTGCTCAAGAGAAACTCCGACAGCTTTGGAAGTTCCTCACCAAACTGACGTTCGGCAATATCAGCTTCTAACTTCCCGACTGAGAATGTAAGGTGAACGTCCTTCCTGTCTTTTTGATCCAATGGTAAGGTCAGGGATAAAGGCTTGCATTCCTCCAGGGAAGGGCATGGTTTCCTTGCCTCCGCCGCCTTCAAGTCTGCCTTATATCCCTTTTCCATGAAAGGAAAGGCTCTGGTTGGAGAGGCCACAATGGAGGGAAGCTTCTTACTCAAAGCTGGCACCTTTGAGTTCGCGAAGCCCCTCTCTTTCATCGAGCTCGCTAGTAATGCCTGTGCTTTACTATGGTCAAGGATTATGACCTCCTTCGGCTCCGTTTCCTCCTTTGAGGCAGGGTCCTTCCTAAGACGGACATAGTAGTCCGGGTAAGAGTCTTTGTTGGGTCAAAATTCCACATCTTCCACGGGAATTGAGCCCAACTTCTCCCATATAACAATCTTCCCGGTTGTCATTGGCATGTGTTCGGCATACCTCCAAGGATTGGTATCCGAGCACAAAGGAAGATCTTTCACGTTGAGTTGCTTCTGGGGCTCACGTGATGCTGCGAGTCTGCGTATTTCCAGTTTCATCGCAGCTTCCTTTTCATCATTCTTCTTTTGTATTTGTTGAATCATCTCAACAATAGAAGAAAGAGTCCTTTCCAGATCATCTGGGATAGCAGATGATGTAGAGGGAACAGATTCCGGGGCCGGAACCGATGTAACCGACACCACGTCGATTTCTTCCTCTTCTATTTCTGGAGCCTGGGACAGCTCTTTCTCCTGACCTTCTCCCAGAAGGTCCTTCTCTGTATAATTCGACACTTCTGACATCCTATCGTCCAATTGGATGTCTTGAAGGGTGGCCGAGACTTCAGAATCTACCGGATTCTGGACGGTTGCTATCTCCTCCTGAGGCTGAGGGATGACTGCATCAGCCGATGCCTTAGGGAAAAGGTAGTCTCTCATCTTCTCGTTTGGAAGGTAGGGGCCTGAAGTGTTTTTCTGAAAACCCCTCACCCAGGTTCGCAACTTTTCCATAACAGCATCACTTGACTCAGCTGACTTAGGGGTGTCAAATACCTCAGTAATCAGGTTGGAACATATAGTACATACCTGAGAGTTCCGATACCGGAGATCACCTTTGGGGACCACGCATGCTGTGTACCTCCTGCATAACTCATGTCCACAGAAGATCTTACTGTGGACATTGCAGAACATACTCCCGCACTTCGGATGGTCCTCCTGTAAAGAAAAGAGAATCCATGAGTATCAAGTGAATGCTTTTCACTTATTAATACATGTAGCTTACACAGTAAAGCTAGAAAGGGAAGAAGGAATGACACATACTTGTATTTCCTGCCCAGCTAATTGCTGCTACCTCCCAAGATATTAAAAATAAGGTTAATTCTATTCTACAATACCTTATAAATTTTCCTAAGCGGAAAGTTAAGGTGTAACTCACACCTTGAAACAAAGTTTTAATATACGGGATAGAATGAATACAGAAAGAACTCACTTTCTATATACTGTACGGTCTCAACAAAAGGCTGTACAAGGTAACATTAAGTATGTTGGAAGTAATTTAGTGTTACAACAAACTCTATACTGTAATTATATCAATGCAGTGTGTACTACACCACAAATATACTAACTACTGTACCTTGCATGCTGTCGCATTGCGTGCCGGCCGGCATATACCCTCATATAGTTCAAAGGTATGCTACCTTTAAGTAATGGGCGGCAGAACACTGGTTTGCAAATGTGTGCCGGCCGGCAATCACTGCCGGTCGGCAACTGAAAACACTAGCACCCGGCTGCCGGCCGCTAATCGTAATGGCCGGCAGATCTCGGGATGTGCTTCTACTGCCAGCCGGCGAAGGTAGCAATACCCATGCCGGCCGGCAGTGACTACGAACCAGAGAACCACCACCTACCCGGCTGCCGGCCGCTAAGCCGGCAGCCGGGCCAGGGGCACAATACACTAACAAGAGAAACAGTATGTATGTAAGGTTATAATGCGGCCTTGCCGTACAACCTTCCACCCAGAGAGAGTGAACATATGGAAGGGGAGAATGTAGTATTCAGGCTT
>NC_090748.1:22362051-22364551 GCF_036898095.1 Palaemon carinicauda | reverse complement strand
TGGCGTTCATTACTCTCCTCAATAGATTCAATAAATATACACGGTATTACTCAGTTGAATAATTGGGCAATGGTAGCAAATTAATGATTACTCTATATGGTAACACAGTATCCTGTCCATAGACTAAAAAGAAAGGCGTGTCCCTGAGTGAAGCATTATATGCAATGTTCAAAGCTAGCTTAGCTCTAGGATGCATGGCATGCCAATGAAGGAGGTCATCAGCCACTAAGTAACGTAAAATTTGTACTACTTCCCTATTATGCGATTCCACTAAGCCATTTGCTGAAAGCCTAAATGCAGTCACTGAAAAGTGTTCAATTTTCATCAATTCCATGACTAATCTTGCCACCTTATTTATAAACTCAATACCATTATCACTTATCAAAATGCTTGGGCAACAAACCTAGCAATGAAAGAGCACAGCGCCTGGACTAATGAATTCGCTGATTTATCCAACATTGCATAAATATGAGTGTACCAAGTAAATGCATCCACAAATACACATATATATTTATGTTGTTTTAACCAGTAGGAAATGGTCCTACCACATCTATATGCACTCTTTAAAATTTGATAGAAATCACAGGCCATTTCCTGGCTTCCGGTACAGTGTTTTCATGTTCTTTGAAACAGTTACAATCATGATAACCTTTTATATAATTCTCTATAGATTTTTTCATTCCTAACCAAAAGAAGGATTCATATGCTCTCCTTAATGTTCTATCAATAACTAAATGCCCTGCATACGGAATTGCATGTACAAAGTGGATGGGTCGATTAATTTAAGATGGAGGAAGAACTACCCGTGCACAAAATTCGCCTCCCCTCTTCTCGTAAGCACAACATAAGATATCATTATCTATATAAAACTTCTCACAAGTCACATTCAGAAATGAAGGATAACTGTCCGATTCCCCTTTCATCACTGCTCACACTCTTTCCATCCATTTCTCTTTTTTTCTGATCCTCTCGGACTTCTTTTTTATCCTAACCTCCCAAGACCATAAAACCTGCATCATCAGGGCATTCATTCTGGACACCCCTGGTCATGTCCTCGGCCACCCACATATATTCACCTTTGCCGCTCAATCTCTCTCTCTCTCTCTCCCTCTCTCTCTCTCTCTCTCATCTCTCTCTCTCTCATCCTGTCTTCTGACTGCTCATCGGAAGAATTCACATCACGTTCTCTATTTTCTCTATTTTGATGGACTCTTCAATTTTTTTGCATACGTTCTTCGTTCCTCTTTTGTGCCCTAGTTATTGCTCCTATTACTGCACCTCTAAAAAGAGCATCAGCTACCTTGTTAGCTTTACCTTCTATGTGGTGAAAACCCTTTATATTAAACTCTATCTCTCAATCCATCCTGCTTGTCGAGAGGTCAAATAGTTTTTTTATAAAAATCACATAAGGGGCGATGATCTCTTTACAACTCAATCGACTGACCTAATAAAAGGAATCAGTGCCTCTTCAAAACCCAAAGCCTAGTCAAAGCCTATCAATCGAATGTACTATAATTCTTTTCAGCCCCTTTTATGACCGGGACGCAAAAGAAATGTGTCGCTCTCTGCTTTTATCATCTCGATGAGGAACGATGCCACCAATAGCTAAAAACGGGCGATCAAATCCAGGATATGCGAATAATTCATTGTTAGTTGAGGCAGCTTTCAAATGGTTAAAGGCCCTTTCTTCTTTCAGACCCCAATTTATTGCTTATTGTTTCTTTGAAGTATTTAAGGGTCTCGCTATCTATCCAAAACCTCTTATGAATTAACGGTAATACCCAGCGAGCCCAAGTAACCCAGCTACTTCCTTAGATGTACGTGGCCTGGGGAAATCCCTAATATCCGCCACCTTACTGGGGCAGGGTTGGATACCTTAATGGGTTATTATGTGACCTAAAAATTCGACCTGTTTACAGAAAAATTTGCACTTTGACTAATTTATTTTCATACCATCTCGTCGCAATGCTTCTAAAACTTTATGAACATTATTATTATGTTCTTCGGCCGTTTTCCTTATAATTATGATACCGTCTAAATAAACAAGAACATTATGGTCAATTAAGGGAGGCAAAACTACCATCATTACTTTAAAGAAAAGACTTGGAGCATTTTCAACACCGAAAGTAGGAAAATAGTTGATCGTTAGCTATAAATGCCGTTTGACACTTACTGTCTTCCTGAATGAGTATTTGATAGTATCCAGATTTTAAATCAAAGTTGTAAAATATTTCTATCCCGTACCTTTACAAGTAATTCTTTGATCGAGGGCAATGGAAATGCATTATCCTTGGTGACTGCATTCAACTTTCTATAATTAACACACAATCTTACCAAGCCATCATTTTCCCTAACAGCTACAATTGCAGAAGCCCAGGGTCCTTCGCTCTCCTCAATTATCCCTTGTTCCCATGATTTATCAATTTCCTTTTCTAACTCTTCTTGGAAATGAATGGGTAACTTATAAGGCCTTGACCTGATGGGCCCCCCCTACCCAGTT
>NC_090748.1:22337051-22354551 GCF_036898095.1 Palaemon carinicauda | reverse complement strand
AATGAATCGAGTAAGTGTTCTGCGGCGTCGTCTAGCTCACAATCCTTTCTATGTAAATTTCTTACGTGCTTCACAGCATTACTCCAATTTCCTTTACTAACCTTCTGCAAAGCCTCTTGAAGTAGGGGATTCGAGTGGGCCATTTTAAAATCCTTTTTCTTAGCAACGTATTTTTCAACATGACCCTAATCAATTCAATAGGGTTGTACTGGCAGTGATAAGGCGGCAACCTGACGATCCTATGACCATTTTCACGGGCCATTTTATCTATCACATAGTCCTTTTCTATTCGAGAAGAACTTAACTTCACCATTTCAAGAAACTTACTTTTTCGTAAGTCATCTGTAGGAGTTTCTTCTTTTCTAATCAGCCACTCCTTTATTGTGTGTTTCCTATCCGAAATCGTCGGTGCTTTATCAATGATTACCGAATGGTAGGATGCGTTATCCTTTACGATAATAGATGAGGGCGGGATGTTTGGTAGCAATTAAGATTGAAACCACTCTTCAAATACTTTGCTATTCATCTGATTATGGTAATCACCATCGGCGATTGCCTTAAAAATTAATTCTGCATTATGCACAAACCCTTCCTTTGTACCGGCGTGCACGAATATCAGTCTAGCCCCTTTGCCGGCATGGGGGGGGGGGGGGGTTAAACCCTATTGCTTTTTTTCTCTCTTTTGTTGTCCAGAATTTATTAACAGTATAGTGTTGATTTAGCCACGTCTCATCCAGGTACACGATAGGCTGATTCTCGTTTTCGTATACCTTCCTCATAACACGCAAAAACTTATCCCTTGCAACTGACACATCACTTCGTTCTAATAAATATTTTTTGCCATTCCCGTTCCCATAATGAAATCCAATTTCATGCAAGGGTTTTTCTAAGAGATTCACGACAACCCTTAAATTTAATGTCTTTGCGGGCTTCTTGCAAAACAGTAGTTATGGTGGGTAGCTCTTTTCTAACATAGAACCTTAACACTATCCGACGTAATGCATCCCTGTCAAAATCATCCAGATCGATCACTGGTCGAGGACAAATTCTTTTCTTATCTTTGAACATACGTTGTCCAAATTCTTTTTCGAAATAATTTCCTTCCTTAATGATTCTCTTAACAATCCTTTTTGGAACTGCTATTGCCTCACTCGTACGATCAAAAGCTTTTGCCGCTTCAATCAAAGGAGCATTGGTTTCTTTTCTTTGGTAATATATCTGTGAACATTATCAACGATTTCCTTGTCTGAAGAAGAGAAAAAGCGCTTTGTAGAATTTGCCATTGTAAGTACTGTCGGAGAGATGAAGTACCAATTATAAACAAGGTTTGTTTGAAGTGACATTTATGGCTTTTGATGACACGATTGGAGTCCTAATCTTATAAGCTGAAAATTCATTCCTCAAGGGCTTAAGATATGAAAGGATAGATTGTGAGATTTAAATTTTGACCTAAGCTCTGGTCTGTTTTCCGATAATCCGGTGTTATTCTTTCATCTAAAATCTGACTTTTCTGGAATCATCAAGAAACTGACAGCTGTTGGATCCCCTTCTCCTGTATGAATACTATGTCTTTGTATATATATTCTCATTGTTGATTCTAATGATGTCCCTAATGGATGAAACTACTAACTCCAATCAAGTCTCTTGATTTTCCCTTCCTGGCTATAAATATTTATGCTCATCACGTGTCAGCTATCGTGATATATATATATATATATATATATATATATATATATATATATATATATATATATATATATATATATATATAAATATATATATATATATATATATATATATATATATATAAGTATATATATATATATATGTATATATATATATATATATATATATATATATATATATATATAAATATATATATATGTATATATATATATATATATATATATATATATATATATATATATATAAATATATATATATATATATATATATGTGTGTGTATATACATATAATATGTATGTATATATATATATATATATATATATATATATATATATATATATATATATATATATATATATATATATAAATAAGAAACAATCCTATGAAGAAGACTGACGGAACGAGGCCTCTCCCCTCTAAGACCTTAATCCATATTCTTTTTCAGGAATTCTCTAATCCACCCTATCAAGGTAAAATGGCCGAAATCGACAGATTTTCACACGATATATTTTGTCTCACCCGCCACTTTCGTTTGGTTTTACTATAGTATATTTCCTGGATATACAGCATGAGGAGTTAAATGGCAGTAACTTACCAGCATTATCTTTCCGTATGACCTGCCTGATGAACGTGTGGAAGTACTTTCCAATCACTTCAAAATGAGATAAAACCATGCTGAGATTTAGGCCCTAGAATATACTTTGTTTTCTGCTAAAAAAATTTTCTTTTGGTTGCAAGCCAATAATCCTACTACTCATGGCAAATTACCACCCACAATCAATAACATTGTATGTACTTTAGGGATATGACGATGGTTTCTGTTGTTTGTACTTGGAATAGTCATTTGTTTTTTTTTTTCCATAAGGTAATAGAACCATTTGGTTGGCAAAATGGTTGGAAAAATTCCAAAAAGCTAAACCGTGTCCATCCATCTTCATCATCATCGCCGTTTAATCTAGGTAGGCAAGAGAGGAATGGGAGATTTAGGAGAACATGTGCTGTCCCCTTGATCATTGTCTTCTTCACTGACCTCATGACCTGTGATTGTGGGATAGCCCTGAGCAAAAAAGAAGTCACGATAAACAATCCCTTTATATTTTCGTCTTCATCATTTTCCAATCCTTCAAGTCTTAAATATTCATCCTTGTATAGGTAATCAACTACGACAACCTTGCCATATTCTTCTACATGCTAAAATCATACTATCGATTTTACCATTAGTTTCAATAACCTCCTTAATATCTGGTTTTTAATTCAAAAATATTTCCTTATTTAATACTCTTAATTATTTTTCTATCATTTTACTCTATTTTCTAATCTCTTATAATGTTCTTGTTAACAATTTCTTCATCTGAGTTTTTATATTAATCTCTTTTGTTTAGTTTCCCTCTTGTAGCCTTTTCAATTTTTTCATAAAAAGTGGTAATTTCTTGAGTTGTCAGCTTAGCACCTCTATAAACTTTTATCATGAACAGGAAATAATGATTTAAAACATATCTTCCTATTTTCCATGACTTAATGCCTTTATTTTGCCATTGCTCGGCCTTTGGAATCTTGATTTTATACTGCATCAACAGTAAAACTACTGAAAAAAATAACATAGAAATTTTCAACCCTAAATGCTGAAAAATGGTGGCAATCTTTGCGAAAGAGATACCATAAAAAGACTGAGAGAGATTCTACACATTAGTGACAGCCGAGACATGAGACAAAGTGAGCTCCTTGCGCTCTAACATCATCAGCTGGTCATTTTGCCGAATCATAGTCACGCTGTCCCTTCTAAGCAACTTGATACACGGGCCTACATCGTTTATGTCCCCTTTATACGTCCGGAAAGATCACCATATTTACATCTTGCGACCCGCAAAAGGTTGATAATACCTTCAAGTACTCATCAGTGGTAACTTTAACAGTACTCAAAAGTAAAGAAAAAGAAATAATGCAATGACGAGTATCTACACATAATTAGCTCGAATTGCTTTTGTTTTCAATTGTAGACAAAGATTTTAAAGGTAAAAATCCCCAGAATTCTTTTAGTTGTAATTTTACTTCATTGCAGTTTTGCTTATTTGTGTGTATTTATGTATTACTTACTATAACTTTTCCACTAAAATTGAATCATTAGTCTGAATTTTAATTCTCAAGAGAAAAATTCATCTTAAGTTTTCATTTAACATAAGTCAAGTTTCAATACCAGAAAATGTCCTAGTGAGACTGAAACAAATCATCATCAGCAGCAAATAGTTTCTTATAAAAAGAAATTATATTGATTTGAGTCAAAAAATTTAATCATATAAAAATGAAATTTCAAAAAAATATATCGTTTACTATGTTTCTGGAAAAATCATGATTTGTTTTGCAATAGTCTAAAAATATGTAAAAAGTGATGGTTTATTGAAGTGAAATTCTTTAATAATATTTTTGAAAAGCTTAAGGGTATTAAACAAACGGATTTTGAAGCAAAGCGAAAAATCTATTTTTGGGTGAGGTAGCCATGTCGTCCTGATGGAGGTTCCTTCATTAGAAGCTTCCTAGGTTATATTTGACTACAGTGATATATCCCAGATAATTTACCAAAGGTATCCAGAATTCTAACTCCTGGAGCGAATATCCCTTGAAATTGGATATCGCGTAATCAGAGGACGTATTCTTGACACGTGTCATAGCTATCTACACCCCTAATAGCGTTTCCGCTTCGAGGGGAAAAGTGGCAAGAATATAAGAGAGTCGTTAAAGATGCAACGCTCTCGACATTCCTACTGTACTGTAAATAGTGCGCCGAATCGCCACTGCGAGGCGCCACCAAGCCATTCTTTGTAGCTTTGTAGGTGTTACAAGTACAGTACCATAGCGAGGGATTCATTATCCTTTTATCAAAAAGAAGGTGGGTCCATCAGGATGACATGGCTACCTCACCCGAAAATAGATTTTTCGCTTCGCTTCAAAATCAGTTTTTTGGGCTCAGGCCATGTTGTCCTGATGGAAGTTTACCAGAGCATTAATGTATCTGTGGATTTTCAATAGTGCCGTTATCTCGAGATAAATATTTCCTATTTGGTCTTCTAGACCTAAGACACTTGATGTTAACGTTATATATCAGTTAACTGATCATAAACTATGTCAGTTCTTCCTGCCCACTACAGGGAAGTCTGGGTAGACTCTTAGGAAAAAAACCCGAGGATTGTGAGTTCAAGGAACAATCTAGCGAACAGTTTGTATATTAGTGTCATCATATACATAAAGTATAGTTTGTACTTAGATGGTATATCTCTGTATAGGTTACTGATACCTCCCAAGTTTGGCTGAAAAGAGACAGACAGGTTCATATACGTGTAGGAAACCTTAATTCAGTAAAATAAACAGTTTAGTACAATCAGTTCTTACCTGTTTGCTTGGAACAGTCTTAACCTTAGTTCCCCAATATTTTCTTAAATATTAAAAGAGTCAAGGATGCTCTGACTTTATTCTTAATCTAGAATGTTTGAGGCAAAAGAGACGCAAAGATTCCTTCTATTATTTATTACAAAAATAGAAATCATGGTTGTATTCAATTACATCTTATGCAGAACAATTCTGCATAATAGCATAAATAGTAATAACAGAATTAAAATAAGTTTCACCTGAAAAGGAAAAACATTAGCCACTCTAACGGAAATATAAAATTTCACTATGTATTCTGTTGTTGCTAGGAACACTGTGCATATAAGTATGCCTGGCACTTGTGTCAGTCTATTATGCTTAATGTCACCTGTGTAGAGAGAACAGTCAATAGCGTTATCACTAAACACAATACTCAACATGATATGTCTTACGAGTCTATAATGTACACCCTTCACTAAAAGTCCTAATTATTGCACTGTTCTTCGCAGTAATCAAGCGGCAGGTTTTATAACACTGCTTGCCGCCACCACATGAAATTTTATTGGTCTGGCTAGGGCAGATTTACATGTAGTAACCTTGTTGGCTACTAAACCTTGTTCATGAATATGGATGAAGAAGGACAAGCAGAAATCCGTAGAAATCTCCTTAGGTTTTTTCGCCTCGACAAAGGCCACCCATTTCTTCCAGGACGACTCATATTGTCTTCTTGTTGACTTTGACTTGTATTCTTCTAAGAAGTTAATACTGTCCCTGGAAATCCCGAACCGTTTCTTGACCGCTGGGGCGTGAAAATTATGAGATGAAGGTTCTGGGTTTTCTCTGATGAAGCTGAGACAGTCAATTTCTGCACTTGCTGAGTCAGAACTGGATCCGGCAACGGGATCAGCTTCAGGCGTAGTTCCGTTATCAAAGGGAACCAAACACTGTTGGGTCACTTGTGGGCCACTATTGCTCCTATCCCTCGAAAGGATATCAGTTTGTCGAGGACTTTCAGCAGAAGGTTGGTTGGAGGAAACAGGTAGATCTTGGACCACCTGTTCCAATCTATGGACATTGCGTCTGTTGCTTCCGATAAAGGATCCTCGTACGGGGCTACATACCGGGGTTGACCCTGGATAGAGCGTCCACTGCCACCTTGCGGAACCCTTGAAGGTGGACTGCTGACAAGTGCCATCTCTTCTTCTTCGCTAGACGGAGGATGGCCAGTATCACATGATTTATGTGAGGCGATGTCGGGCCTTGTCGATTTAGGCATCTCATTACAACTTCGCTGTCTGGAACCAGACGGATGTGGATTGAGCAGCGAAGTTCCAGTTTCTTCAGAGAGAGAAGAACCGCCTTGGCTTCCAGAAAATTGATGTGGAAGGTCTTGAAGAGGGGAGACCAGGTTCCCTGGACTCTCCGATGATGAGAGTGACCTACTCACCCCTCTTTTGAGGCGTCTGTGTCAACGGTGACTGCCGGTGGAGGTGGTTTCAGAGGTGCCTTGCTCTTCAGGTTCTTGGCTTCCAACCAGGGTTTGAGTAGTGATCACAGACAATTTGGAATCAGTCTTTGTAGATCTCTTTGAGCGTTTGATGCGTAGTTTTTCCAAACTCCTAATGCATCTTTTAATTGAGCTTTCAATATTGGATCTGTCACTAAGGCAAACTGGAGGGACCCCAACACTCTCTCCTGTTGCCTTCTTGATATCCTGTCGGATTGAAGAAGTCTCTTGACAGATCCTGCTATCTCTTTCCTCTTCTTTGATGGAATGGAAAGACAGTGTAACTATAATTCCCACTGGACGCCGAGCCACTGGAACTTTTGAGCTGGAGATAGACGAGACTTTTCCAAGTTGATCTTGAATCCTAAGTGTTCCAGGAACTGGATTACTTGCTTGGAGGCTTGCCTGCACTCTTCCTCGGATGCTGCCCACACCAGCCAGTCGTCCAGGTAGGCTAGTACCTGGATCCCCTTTAGGCGTAGTTGGTGAATGACTACATTCGCAAGCTTGGTGAATATCCTTGGGGCTATGTTTAGACAGAAGGGCATGGCTCTGAAAACGTACATTCTTTTCTGTAGTTTGAACCATAGGTAGGGGGAAACTTGACGGTTGATTGGAATATGCCAGTACGCATCCGTCATGTCTATGGAGACTGTGTATGCCCGTTTGGGCAAAAGGGTCCTTATGTGTTGAAGCGTCAGCATTCTGAATTTGTGCTTCACTATGAACTTGTTGAGTGGTGATAAATCCAGAATGACTCTGAGCTTTTCCGAATCCTTCTTCGGAACACAAAATATCCTTCCTTGGAATATGATGGACTTTGCCTTCCGTATAACGCTTTTGTTCAGGAGTTCCTGAACATATTCTTCCAGAATGGGGTTTGAGTTCTAGAAGAATTGAGGAAAATTTGGTGGAGTTGAGCTCCAACTCCATCCTAGTCCGTTCTTGATTAGGCTGTGGGCCCAGGGATTGAAGGTCCAACGATCCCGGAAGAGGAGAAGTCTCCCTCCTACCGGTAGCATCTCACTTGGAGTGCTGGTTGGAGGACTTGCCTCCTTGGCCACGTCCACCTTTGTTACCCCTACCTCTGAAGAGGCATCTAGAGGACCCTCGAAAGGAACCTCGAGACTTTGGCCTAAAAGTCGTCGATTGGCTTTCAAAGACCGGGGTGAACACCAGCGATTGGGTTGCTAGCGTTTGGGGCACCAGTTGGAGGGTGGTGGTTGGATGTGCCACCGTCTGGGGCACCGTGGCCACGGGAAGCTGTTGCTGTTTTCTAGGCCAAGAGGGCACTCTTGGTAATTTTGATTTATTTTTCGGCTGGGGATCCTCATCAGCAGAAGATTTTCTTTTTGAGGGCAAGCCCCACTTGGAGAGGAGATTCCTGTTCTCCGTAGCGGCTTTGTCCACGACCTCTTTGACCACTTCACTTGGGAAGAGGTCTTTTCCCCAGATATTGGAGGCTATGAGCTTCCTTGGTTCGTGTCTCACCGCAGCCGAGGCGAACACGAATTCTCTACAAGTCGTTCGGGCTTTGATAAAGTTGTACAAGTCCTTGGTGACTGTCGCCAAATGAGATTTGGCAAAGACCATGTACATATCTGGGGTGTCCGGGATGCTTGCCATAGTCTCTAAGCCAGTCTGCAGAGACATGGAAACAGCAAGACGTTCTTTAGTCTCTTGTTCCCTGCGCAGGAGAGACTCTGACAGCTTCGGGAGGTTTTCACTGAACTATCGTCCAGCAATATCTGCCTCCAGCTTCCCAACTATGAAGGTGTTATGAACATCCTTCCAGTCTTTATCATCTGATGGAAAAGCAAGGGAAAAGGGTCTACACTCCTCCAGTGTAGGGCAAGGTTTCCCTGGTTCAACTGCCTTTAAGGCTGCCTTAAACCCTTTGTCCATAAAGGGGAAGGCACGTTTGGGGTCAGCAATAAAGGACGCGTGCTTTTTGCTGAGAGCTGGCACCTTGGAACTAGAAAAGGCCCTCTCTTTCAAGGTGGTTGTATATAAGGCCTGAGCCTTAGAGTGTTCGAGGACAATCGTCTCCTGCGGCTCTGTCTCCTCCTTGGATGCAGGTTCCGTCCTTAGACGGACATAGCAGTCCGGGTAGGCCCCTTTGCTGGGCCAAAACTCAATTTCCTCGACTGGGACAGTACCCAGTTCCTCCGAGAGGAAAATCTTGCCCCCCAACATTGACATATGCTCTGCATATCCCCAAGGATTAACGTCAGGGAAAGCGGGAGATCCTTGACGTTCAGCTTCTTCGGGGCTAAACGTGTTGCAACCAGCTGATGCATTTCCGTACCAAGGAAAGCTTCTTTCTTGGACGATTTCTTTTGAATGTCCGGCACCATAGACAGCAGCGATTGCAACATACTTGTGATGGAATCTAGCTGGGGTGCAGTAGATGAAGTCGAAGGCACCGGCTAAGTCACCGTGGCTGAAGATACCGAAATCGTTTCGGTCTTATCGACTTCAGCCTCAGGAGGTACGTCAAACTCCGGTTCCAGTTCTTCCAGTAGGAGATTGTTCTCAGTCTACTCCGAGACAACCGACATGTTGTCATCTAAATGGATGCCCTTCAAGGCATCCGAAACAACAGACTCCATCGGAATCTGTACTAGGGGAATCTCAGGTTGAGCCTGGGGAATGATTGCATCCGCAGATGCCCCAGGGAAAAGACAGTCCCTCATCCTCTCATTAGGAAGGTACGGGCAAGAGATGTTCTTCTGAAAACCCCTGACCCATTTGCGCAGCGTGTCCCTTGCTGCATCCCTTGACTCAGTAGACTTTTGATCATCAAAAGCCTCTTTTACCAGTTTGTCACAAACGGTACATACCTGTGGGTCCCACTATTTGAGAGCCCCCTGGGTGACTGCGCAGCGAGCATGGGCCCTACACACGTCATGGCCGTAGAATTTCTTGCTACGGACCCTGCAAAATCTGTTCCCGCACTCGGGATGCTCCTCCTGTAAAGAAAGAAAGCAAATAAGTATTCGGTCAAATTCTCAGATTTCAGCATACATATTTTCTTTTTTTTTTAATATTAGCTTGGAAAGAGTAAGCTAGAAAATAGGAAAGACACCTACTTGTGTTTCCTCTCCAGCCCATTGCTATGACCTCCTCCAATATTGAACAATAAATTCTTAATGAATTTTGTATGGGAAGATAATATCCTTTGATATAAAGTGTTTTCTTAACACAATGTCCCAGGTTCAATATTGGGGGTAAATTAATGGTTGATAACCATTAAGTGGTAGAGAGGATCATTCTCTTATATGTGATGGTCTCACAATAGGCTGCCCATGAAGCACCTTGTAGGTTGGAAAAAACTTTTTTGGGCTACAGACTGACTGGCGGCGGTATGCCGGTAGACCTGCCGGGCCTGCCGGCATATGCCGGGCCTGCCAACACATGCCAGGTCTGCCGACATATGCCGGGCCTGCCGACATATGCCGGCCTATTCTGGGCTATTGAAGGCAGTTACTGTCTTCAGATCTATACTTTGGCTGGCCGACTGCCGGCCGACAACTTAGTTGCCGGCCACTGGTTATAGTATGTTTATTGTCGTTGGGTTATCGCTCAGCCGGCTGACAGACAACCAACATGGTAGAGAAAAAGAGAGAGGATGGAGGAAGGCAAAGGCTCAGCCTTGTCGGCATTACCCAACATAAAGGATTCTGATCTCAAGATAACCTCAAGTAGGGGAAATCATTTCCCCCAGTTGGGTTAGTCAAGTGAGAAAGCGGACATAGGACACAATCTCGCAAGAGAACAGAATCTCGTACCAGGAATCTTACACAATGAAGAAATCATTTCTTCGGTCTAAGATCTACAAGCACGGGACTGTCTGCTAGACCGAGGAAGGAGGAATTATAACCAAAAACCTCCACGTATGGTCTAGGGAGGCCTAGCCTCCTGTATAGACAACTTAACCTGACTTTGGAATTCATTTCACCGAGACAGTAAGATGCCTAACACAGACTCTACTCTGATGTCCTGTTCTACCTCAAAAACTGACTCAGTGGTTAAGAGAAAGAAACGAAACACCCCAGTAAACTTTGCCAGAACTCAGTTCATAGCCAAACTAACTGAGGGTAGCCTAGGATTATCAGAGGGAAGGGTAATTGCTCTTAAATCTCGCAAAGAGATTGATATCAACTTAGAAGGTATGGGAGGCATCAACCTTGCCTTAGAAGACAATACAAGAGCAATTAGGGACATGTATTATTATTATTATTATTATTATTATTACTATCCAAGCTACAACCCTAGTTGGAAAAGCAAGATGCTATAAGCCCAGGGGCTCCAACAGGGAAAAATAGCCCAGTGAGGAACGGAAATAAATAAATAAATAAATGAAGAGAACAAATTAACAATAAATCATTCTAAAATAAGAAACAACGTCAAAAACAGACATGTCATATAATAAACTATCAACAACATCAAAAACAAATATGTCATAAATAAACTATAAAAAGACTATGTCCGCCTGGTCAACAAAAAAGCATTTGCTCCAACTTTGAACTTTTGAAATTCTACGGATTCAACCACCCGATTAGGAAGATCATTCCACAACTTGGTCACAGCTGGAATAAAACTTCTAGAGTACTGCGTAGTATTGAGCCTCGTGATGGAGAAGGCCTGGCTATTAGAATTAACTGCCTGCCTAGTATTACGAACTGGTTAGAATTGTCCAGGGAGATCTGAATGTAAAGGATGATCAGAGTTGTGAAAAATCTTATGCAACATACATAATGAACTAATTGAACGACGGTGCCAGAGATTAACATCTAGATCAGGAATAAGAAATTTAATAGACCGTAAGTTTCTGTCCAACAAATTAAGATGAGAATCAGCAGCTGAAGACCAGACAGGAGAACAATACTCAAAACAAGGCAGAATGAAAGAATTAAAACACTTCTTCAGAATAGATTGATCACCGAAAATCTTGAAAGACTTTCTCAATAAGCCTATTTTTTGTGAAATTGAAGAAGACACAGACCTTATATGTTTCTCAAAAGTAAATTTACTGTCGAGAATCACACCTAAAATTTTGAAAGAGTCATACATATTTAAAGAAACATTATCAATACTGAGATCCGGATGTTGAGGAACCACCGTCCTTGACCTACTTACAATCATACTTTGAGTTTTGTTAGGATTCAACTTCATACCCCATAATTTGCACCATGCACTAATTCTAGCTAAATCTCTATTAAGGGATTCACCAACCCTAGATCTACATTCAAGGGATGGAATTGATGCAAAGAGAGTAGCATCATCTGCATATGCAACAAGCTTGTTTTCTAGGCCAAACCACATGTCATGTGTATATAGTATGAAAAGTAATGGGCCAAGAACACTACCCTGTGGAACACCGGATATCACATTCCTATAATCACTATGGTGCCCATCAACAACAACTCTTTGAGATCTATTACTTAAAAAATCAATAATAATGCTAAGAAACGACCCACCCACTCCCAACTGTTTCAGTTTGAAAACAAGGGCCTCATGATTAACACGGTCAAAGGCAGCACTAAAATCAAGGCCAATCATACGAACTTCCCGACCACAATCAAGGGATTTCTGTACAGCATTGGAGATTGTAAGAAGGGCATCACATGCTCCAAGGCCTTTACGAAAACCAAATTGCAAACTAGGGAGTAGATGATTACCTTCAGCAAACCTATTAAGACGTTTTGCCAGAAGACGTTCAAAAACTTTAGATAATATGGGAGTTATGGAAATTGGGCGGTAATCAGTGGGACTTGAGCTACCACAAACACATTTACATAGAGGAGTAACATTACCAATTCTCCAACTAGTGCTAAAAGCTCCTCTTCTTGCTAACTTGCGCAAAATAACAGATAACTTTGGAGCTAAGAAATCTGCTGTCTTTATAAAAAACAAAGGAAAAATACCATTTGGGTCTACACCTCCATAAGCATCAAGGTCCATCAACAGAGCTTTAATCTCACGAGATCGAAAAGCTAAACTAGTTAGTTTAGCCTCAGGAAAACAGGAATGAGGAAGTTCAAGTTTTTCATTACTCTGTTTACTGTCAAAAACATCAGCCAAAAGGGTTGCCTTTTCCTTTGGACAGTGAGTGACTGAGCCATCTGGTTTAAGTAAAGGAGGAACTGTTGCATCTACACCAAAGAGTGCAGATTTAAGGGTAGACCAACATTTATGTTCCTGAGTTGTACCAGAAAGTGTTTCTTTTATGGTTAAATTGTACTCCTTTTCAGTTGAGGCATAAACTCTCTGAGCAAAAGCTCGAAGCTGAGTATAGTTGTTCCAGGTCAAATCTGATCTGTTACCCTTCCAAAGTTGATAGGCCTCCTGCTTCTCCAAAAAAGCACGTCTACAATCATCATTGAACCACGGTTTGTCCTTCACTCGGTACCTTAGCACACGAGAAGGGATACGCCTATCAATTATGTTGACTAGATTCTCATTCAAAGGGACAACAGGATCTACACTATTATATAATTGTGACCAATTCAAGAACAAAAGATCATGTAAAATCCCATTCCAGTCTGCTTGGGATTTCATATAAATTTTACAAGAATATGATATATCAGGGACAGGCTGCTCAGTCTTCACTAATAATGAAATCAAGGCATGATCAGATGTCCCGACTGGAGAACCAACCTTACCAGTTATAACGCCAGGGGAGTCAGTGTATACAAGGTCCAAGCAATTACCAGACCTGTGAGTAGCTTCATTTATGATTTGCTCACAGCCTGATTCAGAGGCAAAGTCTAAAGCTCTTAAGCCATGGCGATCGGTAGGAGAGATAGAACTTAACCACTCCCTATGGTGAGCATTAAAATCACCAACAAAGACAAAAGAAGCCTTTCCATCATCTTCTTGTATCTTAGCCATAATGGTAAGAAGACAATCGAAGATAGAATCATCCATGTCTGGATTCCGGTAGATCGAACATAAATAAAAGTTGTTATGCCTGCCACAAACTTTTATTACCTGAATCTCATGACATCCACATTGATAGCAGGACTTATGAGAAGCAGGGTACTCGGTCCTAATATACACCTACATTCCCCTGGCCCTAGGGATGGCATCACGTTTCAACATTATTGGCTTCTTAAAACCAGTTATAAGGAGCTCAGATGAGTGCCTCATATTAGAAACCAAAGTTTCTGAGCACAAAAGAATATCATACTGTCTGGATGCAACTGTAAGGTCTTGGATATTTGCATGAACACCACGAATATTGCAATACAGAAGACGACATTGACGAAATCTAGGACGTACTGGTCCCGGATTTCGCTCAATGTCTCCAGACAGCATAAGAATTAATAGAAATAAAAAAGAGACATCATACTTAAAAACTAGATTAACAAGAATTATAACAAAAACAATACGTACAGAATTATAAACAAAGTGATTGATGATACCCATAGACTATAGTAAAAAGTCGGAAAAACTGGTCAACATGGAGGAGCCGATACACCATGCAAGGCTAAATACCCTCCAGGATAGCCACTTCAACTGAAGGGAGGACAGTAAGGATGGTTTTGAGAAGAAAAAGAATCAGAAAAAGGAAAAGACAACCTCTTGATAAACCACCAGGCATCCATGGCCCTTCTATTAAGCCTGCCCAACACACCATTTCAAAAAAGCAAGAGGAAGAAAAAAAAATAAGATAGAATAGTGTGCCTGAGTGTACCCTCAAGCAAGAGAACTCCAACCCAAGACAGTGGAAGACCATGGTACAGAGGCTATGGCACTACCCAAGACTAGAGAACAGTGGTTTAATATTGGAGTGTCCTTCTCCTAGAAGAGCTGCTTACCACAGCTAAAGAGTCTCTTCTACCCTTACCAAGAGGAAAGTACACTGAACAAATTGCAGTACAGTAATTAACCCCTTGGGTGAAGAAGTGTTAAGTATCTCATTGTTGTCAGGTGTATGAGGAAAGACGAGAATATGTAAAGAATAGGCCAAACTATTCTGTGTAAGTGTAGGCAAAGAAAAAATAAGCCGTGACCAGAGAGAGGGATCCAATGCATTACTGTCTGGCCAGTCAAAGGATCCAATAGCTCTCTAGTGGTAGTATCTCAACGGGCGGCTGGTGCCCTGGCCAACCTACTACCGTAAAGTATACTAAAGCCCCTAGGCTAGTAAGTCTAGGAGCATAGGGAATCGTTCACCGAAACTCTCTTGTATACTACCTTGGAAGGGTGAAAATTTATGCAGTAATATCTTAGTTGTATAAAATGTTGCCTGAGCTTCAATAAAACTTTACCAGGAAGGTTATATCATGCATGATGTGTGTAGGTGCCTAGGCCAGGAAGCCTAGCACTCGTGAGGCTCGAACATAAATAGCCAAATCCACGACAACTATGACATACTATAAAAATCCCTAACTAAAATACTAAATAGCTAAAGTTATTAAAGCAAATAATGCTGGGAAAGTCGTTCTGGCTAACTAGATGTACAGGAAGAACGACCGCATTCATGACGCCATCCAGCTGGCAACAGCTCTTGTTACGTTAATTATGATCTCAATCGAAGAGTAAAACTGGCAAGAGCTTACATTTACAAAATTCAAAGATATTATTTAACTTCCCAGAAGCTGATGAGGCTGGTGAAGACATAATAACGACAAATAACTCCAAAATAGCGAGAGATAACACGGGATAACACTGGTCAACGAAGCTACAAGAGAAAGAATGGCTTGGTGGTGCCTCGCGGTGGCGATTCGGCTCACTTTTATAGTACAGTAGGAGTGTCGAGAGCGTTGTCTCTTTAACGACTCTCCTATATTCTTGCCACTTTTCCCCTCGAAGCGGAAACGCTATTAGGGGTGTAGATAGCTATGAGACGTGTCAAGGATACGTCCTCTGATTACGAGATATCCAATTTTAAGGGATATTTTCTCCAGGAGTTAGAATTCTGGATACCTTTGGTAAATTCTCTTGGATATGTCACTGTAGTCAAATATAACCTAGGAAGCTACTAATGAAGGAACTTCCATCAGGATGACATGGCCTGAGCCCAAAAATAGCTTTTGGTATATATTTTTCACTATTATAACATTAACTAGTGAAGTTGATAAATTGAGAAGCCACTTTGCACAATCCCATCTGAAAAAAATAATAATAATAATAATGTCATCCATGAAGTAACTTTTAAATAATAGACTAAGCAAGTGTTATTCAACCCCAACTCATTTGTGATACATCAGTTAACAACAAATTAGAAACAATATATAAAGTGGCTTTTTCGTAGTTTTTGACAAATTAGAGTACACACATTTACTCCTTCTAATATATCATCCTGGTTAACTGCATAAAATTTAAAGTTTTTTTGGTGCTACTATAGTGTGATTCTTACCATCAGGATTCTACTAGAGTGTGATCCCTACCCTATTTTCTTGATACTATTTTAATCTATTGTATTTTATAAAACATGCAGAAAATTCCATTAAACGTACTTTAAACATTCAGAATTAACTTAGGGCGTTAATATTGCAAAATTGAACTCTAATTTATTAAAAAAAGAATTAACTAAAAAAAACTTGTTTAATGTCACTTAAGATTTCCAGGAAGTGGTCTTGATCTCCTTTCAAAGCACGCCAGCAGTGTTCATCCAAGTGCCCCTGAAGTAGATGATCTGGAACTCCTCGCTTTTTCTTCAAAATCCTCATCTTGCTGTCTAACCAGAAGGTTGTGACCTGAGAAGGGGACTCCGGGAGGTCTTGCCCCCCGGTTAGGGGTTGTGACCTGGAAAGGGGGCCCGGAGGACTTGCCCACCGGCTAGGGGTTGCGACCTTGGAACTACTAGTTTAGGTTAGGAAACACCCTATATTAGATTTGATTCCCCATATCGAGGTAGGAACAGAAAATGAGGGTAGAAATCACGCTATAGTAGTACCTTTTTTTTTTTTTGTTATACATATATCCTTCATATTCACTCGTTTAAACGATTTGTATGGATATTCACAAAAATAAAAGAAACGCTGAGAAACATGTTTAAAAAAAAAAAAACGAAAGGAAGTCAGAGAGAGAGAGAGAGAGAGAGAGAGAGAGAGAGAGAGAGAGAGAGAGAGAGAGAGAGAGAGAGAGAGCACTTTTGGCTCTAATTGCCACTTCAATCTTCTTTGGACTCTTCAACTCTCATTTCAGAATTTGGTAAATAAGATTGCAGAATTCTTCCATTTCGACATTACAGTGGTGAGGTGGACTGAATTTATCATAATGTTCATGAATATTTACAAACCTCTCTGGATTATCTTAGTGCTGTGTTTATTAAGTAAATATGACATCAAATAAGATTAGCTTTACTTACATTTAATATATAAAATTCTTGATATATTTTAATAGCGTTGCATTATGATGGTTCATTTAACCTCCTAATTTATATACAATTATTGATGAATACGTACTCATAGTAATGATAAGAATATTACGAGAATAACAGCTCCCGTTTTTGTGGTCAAATGAAATAGGAACATAGATATATTTATCAGCTTTTCAAATATCTATCATTTTGACGCTAAAAAAATATTGGTACTTAGTTGTTGGAATTAGAAATTTTCTGATATATTAACACACCATAAACAAAACAGGGAAGTTGGAGTTGTGCCTAAATATTTATCAAATACATAATGAAACGGATTGTGTTGCAATTTACTATCTAAACAATATTAAAAGTTGGCATAAATCTTTTATTATCGCGAAGTATCTTGGTGACATTTTGCCCTGGAACGTTAAATCTAATTAAGATATATTTCAAACCTTGTCATTCCTTAACAAAAAACTGTTTAAATATTGTAAACTTTTCATTCCTTAATTTTACAATGAAAATTCAGGTCATGATTTCCATTAGCATTACTTTTAAGTTTGGATTATTCTCTAACCACAAGGTAAAGAAATTCAAAAATTTTGCATGATCGAAACTTTAACTTTAGA